>NC_042617.1:548898992-549198992 GCF_901001135.1 Rhinatrema bivittatum
AACGCATAGCCACGTGCCACGACATTTTGCAGATATGAATTCTCTTGTATGTGTCTGACATCAGAGTGAAATGTTATTGAAATTGCATTGCTTGAAAAATGTATCAGGATAAGCGTTCTCCATGAATTGGTTACAACACTGTTTAAGTGCAAGGCACACCTGCATTAACAAAACTATTGTGTTGCACCCCAGCCTCTGTGGAGCAGGCGGTACAGACAGAGAAAGAATTCATATGGCTAAAAGAAGAGCTAGGGAAGCACTGAAAGTACCACTAGCCTTTCTTCCAAATTTTAAATGTGAGAGGGAGCTTTGTGTATGTGGGTAAGAGAAGTGCTGTCATTTGGGCTGGGTATCTGTGAAATAACAGATGTTTCTTGTATGCATGGGTTTGAGAAAGCTTGTGTCCTTGCAGTTTTGGCTTAATGTTTCCAATTTGCACGTGTAACTTTCTGTTGCTGGTTAGTTTGCACACACAAATTGAGCGGTGCAGGATGCCTCAGACTTGGATGTGTAATTTTTTTTTTTTTCCCTGGCAGTAGAAAGTTACGCACATTAAATTGGAAGTGTGGAAATCTGCGGCAGTGTAAGGCATTATCGGCATTTCTTGTGGGTGAAAACATAAAAATAACCATTTCAAAGTGTATTAGGATGCTTTAGATTGGCACCTTAGTTGTAAATCCCCAATAAATGAGCCAAACTGGCTTGAGATTAATAATAAAAAATTGGGTACAAAATCTTATTGGTAAGCAGTAAAATAGCAATCAATGACTCTATCCCCAATCATTCTTCCATTCCTGAGTGACTGAGAAATGGTTTCTAGTCAATATCTTCTGAAGTAAGATGGAATAGTTAAAATGCATAGCACGGAATAATGATGTGGTTATATGTGTTTTTAGGAACTGAAATGTATTAGAAATGTTATGCTATTGTTGTAAACTGTTATGATGGAAGCTACTGAATGACGGTATACAAAAACTTATAAATAAATAAAATAAATAAATCAAAGAGAGAGAGAGCGGGCAAAGACACTCATGAACCTGTCATAATGCACCAGCTCCCAGAGGAGAAGGGAGAAGTTGGTGTAGTGTGAGGAATCGGCTCCCTGTCTTACTGCGGTTGGGGATAATACAGAAGCTTGAAGAACAGAAAAATAGGGGGGCATGAGAAGGGGCTGCTTGAAGCAGATCCCAGCATCTGTGCTCTGTGTATGCTGCTTGAAGCAGATCCCAGCTATCTGTGCTCTGCATGCTGACAATCAGGGCCGGTGAAAGGGTATTAGGTGCCCTAGATGAACTTTCTGCCTTGCGCTCTCCCTCCCCCCTGCTCTAGGTCCACCCCCCAGCCTCCTCGGCCCAAACACACAAGTAAAAATTATGCAACAATAAAATGAAGAAACATAAAACATCAATAATAATAATAAAACCATACTATTAAATGGAATATTTTAAAATAGCAGACAAAGAGTGACACCCAATAATTAAAAACTCAAAAAAATAAAAAGTTCCAGCTCCAAAACAAAAATTGAAAAACAGCTTACACATCAAATATTAACACCCAGTGATTAAAACTAACAAAACTACCTGGGAACCTTTGATTTCCATATACCTCGAGACTTGAGTTTGCCATGGATTAGCTGATGGGGTGGGAAGCAGGGATTGTTGTACAACATCTTTTTCCTTTGTCTCATATACACACACACACACATAATTATACAGGTTATTTCTTTCTCACACACAAACACACACAGGCTCTCCCAAACATGCACACTCCACTAGACTCACACACACACACACATATGCTCTCTCGCTCTCACACCCTCTCTCCCTCATATACACATGCCCTTATTCATTCAGACAGGCCTCTTCTCTCACAAACACACTTACTGGTTGATTTTAAAAGCCCTACGTGTGCCAAAGCTGGGTGATATGTGTGGGACATGGCCTGGCGCGTGCTGCGCGGATTTTAAAACTTGCGTGGGTATCTCCTGGTACGCGCATAAACATTTTTTCGCCAGAAGGGGTGGGGCATGGGTGGAGCAGGCTGGACCTGCACCATGAAGTCTGCGCATAAGTGTTTACGTGCACAAGCATGCGCCGGAGTCCCCTACTGCGTAACTTTACTTCTGCTATGGACGGCGTGTAAGTTGTGTAACAAAAACAACTAAGCTAGTCAGCGGGGTTTTAAGGGCCAGGGCTAATAGGGTAAAAGGGAGGCAAGTTAGCTAAGGGGTTTAGGAAGTTCTCTCCTTTACTGGGTAAACATGAAATTGCATCAGCTCCTCTAGCTAGTAAAATCCCCTCCACTTACACGCTCGTAACCATATGCGCGCAGATGTGTGCATCAATATAAAATCATGCGCACATGTACGCGTGTATAGCTGATTTTATAACACATGCGCGTATGTTATAAAATTGCCGCGTGCATGCACCGGCAAACGCAAACGTGTGCGCCCTTGTGCAGGTATTACATTTTACCTCTTAGGTCCTTTGCCTCATTCACACACATACAGTTACACAGACTCCCTCCCTGTCATTAATACCATCGCTCTCTCATACAACACAATCCCTCCCACTCACACACACACCCTTATACAAGCTCCCTCTCTCTCTCACACTCACATATTCATTCCCTCATAAAGGCTCCTTCTGTCTCACACACACACACCTTCCCTCTCTGTGTATGTGTGTCTCTCTCTCACAATCACCCCCTCATACATTCTCTGTCTCTTGCACACACACCCCTCCACACAGGTTCTCTCTCTCTCTCTGGCACACACACCCTTACACAGGTTCCCATTCTCACACACACACACATGCACTACTCTCCCACACAGCTTCCCTCTCTCTATCTCATAGCATCTCACAAACAGAGGTGCCGCTTGCAACCTGCTGAGTCTGCTTCTCTAAGCAGCGAGCAGGATGAGAGCCACTCACGGTTGCCAAACCTTCTCTCGGCCGCGAATGGGTTGGGCTTCCCTTACAGCTCACCAAGTCTCCACAATTCTTGGTCATGAGCAGGATGGGCTCCACCCAGTTGCTAGTACAAATATAACATCTATACAGTAACTTATGTGGGAGTTTTACTTTTTTCCTAGTTCCTTTCTTCTCAGAGCTTAATTATACCATCAACAAATATCACAGGCATTTTTCCTTGTCTGAACCTTATAAATGTTTAGTTAAATGGCTGAGGATCAAATATATTCACCTCTTTTGCTCTAATTGAAGCATTTTTGACACTAGTTTGAAATATATACAAAGAACAATTTCCTCCTGCTTCATACAGTCATGCACTGGTTTCCCCTATTCTGAGCAGATAGTGGCTCTCACAGTTTTAGCCTAACATAAACCGCTTAATTTGCATCAGTACTTACTCATTGGACACACAGTAGTTTCATCATTTTCACTAGAAACTCTATAACCCTTCAGCAGTTTCCTCTTGATGCCCATCCGAGTAATAGCAAAAGACTTTCCCCTGGTTTTCCTGGCTTTCATCCTTATGAGGCTCTCTTACTTTGATTTCTCCCTACAAACTGTGGGATCTCCTGACTCTCCTCCACCTCTGGGATGCAATTCGGGTTCCCGTTATTTTCCCTAGAGCAGAAGCACCTTTCTGCCTTGGACCTTTCCTCACTGAGGGGTAAGCTCCTGCAGGACGTATTTGATATCACGTTTTTCACACAGAGCATTCACAGTCACAGACAGCTTCTGCTTTCTGAGCTGGAGCCAGGAAGCCTCATCTGCCCAGAATCCTTTCCCAGGGGCCCTTTAGGAAGAGAGAAGAGCTCCTAGTGGAGACCTGTCATTTCTTGCAAAATGTTAGTATCAACAGTGTCCCACCCCTTTTGCTCGTTCTCTGCAAGGGTACTGAGGATTTATTTATTTATTTATTGACATTTGATATTCCATTTTTTACTACGAATGGCTTTGAAGAGGATTCCAACAAAATTAACTGGACACTGACAGACAATTTCATTTTGGGTTAGATATACATTTAGTATCATATTCAAAGTTACCATCTTCACAGTTGGCCTAGTAATATGACTCCAGTGGTTGGATCTTATTTAAGATAGGTAGTTTGGTTGGTGGAGAAATGGTTTCTGCTAGGAAGGCCCAGCTAAAAATCCATGCTTCAGCCTTTTTTTCCTGTAGGTGAGGTAACTGGGCTCAGGACACAGGGTTAGCGGTAGCATGAGAACATAAGAACATAAGAAAATGCCATACTGGGTCAGACCAAGGGTCCATCAAGCCCAGCATCCTGTTTCCAACAGAGGCCAATCCAGGCCATAAGAACCTGGCAAGTACCCAAAAGCTAAGTCTATTCCATGTTACCATTGCTAATGGCAGTGGCTATTCTCTAAGTGATATGTGGCTATTCTCTAAGTGATATGTGGTACGTAACCATCTGATGTGGTATGTAACCATCTGATGATCCAAAGTCTGGTGCAGAATAGTGTGGCAGAGGTCACAGTCAGGCTAAAAAGGAGAATCAGTGTTCTCTTGTGGGGGGTGTAAGAAAGAAGAAGTTGCGAGAGGTATTCTGGGGCCTATTTGCTCACACACTTGAAGATGAGGCAGAGAATTTTGAACTTTATCCTTCTTTCAACTAGGAGCCAGTGTAGTTAATGTAGAATTGGTTTTGTGTGGTCCTGCTGCTTTGGCTCCTACCAGAATCCTCGCAGCTGTACTTTGTAAGAGCTGATAGTGCTTTGGACTGTATTGTGAGATGTTGTTGAATAGGGAACTGCAGTAATCTATTCTGCAGGTGATTAATTTATGGATCAGTGTAGTCAGATTGTGTTTGTCAATGTAGTGCCGTTGTTGATGGTTCAGGTGCAGATGCATGAATGAGGTTCTTACCACCTTGGAGATGTGTGTTTCCATGCTGAAGGTCTGATCGAGGTGCTGCTCAAGGAGAAGAATACTAATAGTATATACAGTGTACCGAACCCTTGCAAGTTTAGGCAGATTGTCAGATTGATGACTTTCCAGTTTCAATTAAAACATAACATTACACTGTAGGGAGCCCTTGGATTCTCCACTAATAAATGTGCTCCATTTATAAGGATATGCTTTTGATAGTAAGGAGATGTGGTATGGTCCATTTCTAAGAGCACCCCTTTCAGCGTGTGCCCTAATCATGGAAAGTGCGTGCAAACATACCTACAGACTCCTAGAGTTTCCAGAAGGTTCCGTTTTTCAGGAGAGAAAGCCATATAGACAGTAACTGCGGGGAACAGCTGCAGACTCAAAGGTAGGGATCTGTGAGCTCTCTCCCTCTGCTGAGAAGCAAAGGAGGGGAAAGCAAAGCTGCAGTTTTCCATTCCCAAAGGCACTGCTTTAGTGTCCCAAGGTAGAGGACAAAGAGGCATGAGATTTCCACAAGACTTGTAAGACTGCTTTTGTTTCTAGGTATTTGCAGGGAAGAGAGGAATCCTGTCCTTGGAGCAGGAGAGGTCCAGTTTGAGTTGTTCAGAAGAGATCTGGGACCCAAACAGCAGGTCCACTGTGATTCTTCAGGGAGAAAGAGATGTGTTTTCACATTCTGGGGAACAAAGAAAAAGATTCCAGATGATGCCAGGAAAGGGCAAAATATCAACACTTGAATTGTCTGTTAACATATAGAGCCTGATAGTCAAAGTGCCGAATGCATTCAGTGCTATTTAGCTGGATAAGTGGGATTTATGTGGCTAAATAGCAGCTGCTGAATATCTGCCTACGTATAGCGGCTGCCACTTAGCTGTATAAGTCCCTTATACAGATAAAAGTTGCACGCACAAAATGTAGGCATGTACTGGGCGAATCAGGGGCAGAGCAAATTAGCTGTATAAGTTAGCCACATAAGTATATGTGTAAGTTTAGATACCCCATAGAGCAGGTCTAAACTTAGCCGGGTAAACTTATCCAGCTAAGTGTTTATGCATATAATCAGCGGCTTTACATCATAACTTAGGCAGATAACTTCTTACCAGCTAAGGGCCTGATTTACTAAGGCTTTTCCCCCATTCTGTGTCTATAGCAAATTCCACTTTTCAACCTATGTGTCAATTTCTTGAAGACTGTATTTCCCTTAATGATTTGTTCTGCTACAGGCTCTTTGTTGCCAGAAACTGTTCCTGCAGGCGACTCCGGGAGCAGTCCAGCTTCAGACTGTTCCGTCCTTTTTTGCCAAAAGTACTCTCGGATTTGCATTTGAACCAATTGATTTCCCTGCCAGTGCTGGACAGGGAGAGAGATATGGATGAATATCGTCTGTTGCGGACCTTGGATGTCAAGAGGCATCTGATGTGGTATTGGAGGTTATTAAAACCTCTCAGGAAGACTGACCGCTTGTTTGTTCTCCACCGTGAGGTAAACAGGATGAGTCGGTCTCGCGGGCTATATTAGCCGTTTGGGTTAAGGAGGTTATCGTGGCTGCGTATGTGGATGCTGGGTAACAGTTACCTAAACAGGTTAGGGCTCATTCCACTAGGGATCAGGCAGTGTCATGGGTGGAGCTTTGATTGTTGTCTCCCATCAAGATTTGCCAAGCTGTGACGTGCTCCTCCTTACAAATTTGTTTCCAGGTATTACTGCTTAGATGTGCTTCTTTTCTAATCTAAGATTACTGCTTAGATGTCTTCTTTTCTTTCTCTCTGCCCCCCTCTTTCCTCGCTCTCCTCCCTTCTCTTCCCCTTCTTATCTCCTAGCCTGATTAAAATTAACCTCATAGTTTTCTTTCTTTTGTACATATGTATATCATTGCAATTCTTGTTTATAATTTTATTGCAAAACTTCCCATATTATTGTTCCCCCCTCTCGTTAATGCCTTGTTATCATGTTTTTACTGTTCAATGTAAAGCGCCATGCCGTGCGTTTGTTTTTGCGTTACAATGTGAACCGATATGATATCCTGGATGAATGTCGGTATATAAAAATTTTAAATAAATAAATAAATAAATAAATAAATAAATAAATGTGTAAGCCTGGGAGGATGCAGCCTGTGTGTGTGGTGTTGATGGACTATGGGCAGCCTCCCACCCTGTTCAATAGTAGCTTTAGTACATCTCACTGGTTGTGGATTAACCTGTCTGAATGCTTAGAAATGAGAAATTACTACTTACCTGATAATTTCCTTTTCTCTAGTGAAGACGGAATAATCCACCTTCCTGCCCTTGGCTGCCGGTTTGTGGTTTTATGGGCCTCCTGAGTCACTGCATTTCCAGGGATAATCGGTATCAGTTTTAGTTCCTAGATTAGTGATGTTACCCTCTTTGTTTGAGTTCAGTGTTTCCCATTAACTGCATACTTGAGTAGTTGTCTGTTAAAAGTTATAATCAAGTGTTGTTAGTTTGTCCACAGTTGGCATTTGCAAAAAATACTGGTAGGCTGATGTCAGTGCTGGGGTATATATACCATGACATCAACTTTGCTTCCTCTCCATCTGCTGGTAGAGGTGCATAACTCACTGGTCATGGATTAACCTGTCTTCATTAGAGAAAAGGAAATTTCTCAGTAGTCTATATAGTTGTGGTTATTATGAATTAGCACCAAATTTCACTATGTACTAAGTGCAACTGTCCTACATTTTTTAGGTATCTCAATGGCCACTCTAAACTGAACAATTCTAATAGAATTTATATTTCTGCAATACACTATGACTATGTTTGTGCTTGAAGATATTTATTCTCCTTTTACAGGGACTATAAGTGTATTTTTTTTCTTTTGTTGGATATATTTTTTCAGGTCTGGAAGGCTCCAGTGGCCCTTTGTAGTTCAAGTGTTTATATTATTTTTTCATTGCAAATTCAACTATGACACCTAGTGACTGATCTGTATATCTTTATAGTGACACAAAGTGACAGAATATAGTTGTTAATGTTTGCTCGGATATCAATTTTCAAAAAATGGTTGAGCACTTAACATAGTTGGCCAAATTTTGGCCAGCTAAATTAAGCTAATTTTCATCCAAATGCAGCTGGCTAGATTTTTAGCTTAGAATCATCATAAATACAACCAGCTAAATTATAGGCCTAAATTTAGGGTGCTCAAAAATGGCTGCCTAAACGTAGCCAGCTAGTTCTGAAAATCAGCACTGGCCTGCTCAGTCCTCTCAAATCCATCCATCCCAATTAAATTAAAGCACAGACTGACAGCCTACCGGACAACTCCTGTAATCCCCTCCTTCCTCCTACACAAAGTTTAAATGAAAAGTAAGAGAGAGAGCCCCTCTGATTTACCTTTCACTCACCCAATGACAGAATTTCAGAGAGCGGGCTGTGATCACTTTCTACCAAAACTGACAAGTCGGGGGGGGGGGGGGGGGGAGGCAGGGATAACAGCTCATCCCCCTTCCCCCATATCCCCTTTCCCTCACTCACCCACAGGGGCGGATTGTCCTATCGGAGCTTCGGGCATGCCCCGGTGGGCCGGTCAGGTCAGTCACGTGACTGGTGTTGATCGCAGCGGGCACCCATGCCTGCAGAGCCGCTGCGATCACTATCAGGCACGCAGCAGTTCATTTAGAGGAATGGAAGCCTCTCTGCTCACTTCTTTATGTTTGCTTTTTGTGCAGCTGGAGCCGCAACTCCACCTTTGTCTCCCCTCCCCGCAGCCCTGGCTACAGGGGCCTGCCTTTGTTATGCAATTGACCTCCCTCCTTCCCTCATCACCGTGGGGGCAGGAAACACCCTCTCTCTTCACATTTATTTATTTTTAATTTTTTTATACCGGAATTCCTGTATGCAATACAAATCAATCCGGTTTACAAGTAACGAAAAGGTTGCCCTGCTCTGGGAGAAAGCCTCTCCTTAATCTCTGCCGGGGAGCCTCTCTTTGCCCAGGTATTTTCAACATTAGACCCCCAGAGCTTACTTCTAACTCTTAAGATGCTTCTTTGCTCAAAGCCCCTTTCTTGAATCTGGGCAGCCAAAACAACAGCAGATTTCAGCCCAGAAGCAGTAGTTTCAGTACTCCCCCCTGGAAGTGAGGTCCTGCCAGCGAAGCAAAATGCTGGGACTCGAGGCCGCTGCAAGGAAGAGCTGCTGGGGGGAAGGCCAGGCCCCGACAAGGAAGAAGAGTGCTGGGACTGGGGCCGCTCCAAGGAAAAGCTGCTGGTAAGAAGGCCCTGATAGGGAAGAAGAATGCCGGGACTTGGGCTGCTCCAAAGAAGAGCCACTAGTAAGAAGGCCAGGCCCCGGTAACACCCCCCCCCCCCCTCCCCCAGCGAAAGACAACTGAGTTAATGAAGAAGGAACATAAGAACAAAGAAAATGCCATACTGGGTCAGACCAAGGGTCCATCAAGCCCAGCATCCTGTTTCCAACAGTGGCCAATCCAGGCCATAAGAACCTGGCAAGTACCCAAAAACTAAGTCTATTCCATGTTACCATTGCTAATGGCAGTGGCTATTCTCTAGGTGAACTTAATAGCAGGTAATGGACTTCTCCTCCAAGAACTTATCCAATCCTTTTTTAAACACAGCTATACTAACTGCACGAACCACATTCTCTGGCAACAAATTCCAGAGTTTAATTGTGCGTTGAGTAAAAAAGAACTTTCTCCGATTAGTTTTAAATGTGCCCCATGCTAACTTCATGGAGTGCCCCCTAGTCTTCCTACTATCCGAAAGAGTAAATAACCTATTCACATCTACCTGTTCTAGACCTCTCATGATTTTAAACACCTCTATCATATCCCTCCTCAGTCGTCTCTTCTCCAAGCTGAAAAGTCCTAACCTCTTTAGTCTTTCCTCATAGGGGAGCTGTTCCGTTCCCCTTATCATTTTGGTAGCCCTTCTCTGTACCTTCTCCATCACAATTATATCTTTTTTGAGATGTGGCGACCAGAATTGTACACAGAATTCAAGTTGCGGTCTCACCATGGAGCGATACAGAGGCATTATGACATTTTCCATTTTGTTCACCATTCCCTTTCTAATAATTCCCAACATTCTGTTTGCTTTTTTGACTGCCGCAGCACACTGAACCGACGATTTCAATGTGTTATCCACTATGACGCCTAGATCTCTTTCTTGGGTTGTAGCACCTAATATGGAACCCAACACTGTGTAATTATAGCATGGGATAGGATGAGAGAGGGATAGGATGAGAGAGGAAGCGAGGTGAAGGGAGTGAGAAGGTTGAGAGAATGAGTGGAATGAATGAGAAAGGGAAAAGAAGGCAGAAGCTATGGAATATGAGGCTTAAATGAAGAGAGGGGAGAGATGAGAGGGAAAGGTGGGAAGGAAGGGAATGTGTAGGAGGGAATATGAGAGGTGAGTGGAGGGAGAGAACATAAAGAAGATGGGTGCTAGCAAGGCTCCCTCCTCCCCCCAGCAGAAAGACAACCTAAGAAGAGGAAGATTATTGGATGAATGGGGGGTAAGGAAAGGGAAAGAAGGTGTGTGGGTGAGTAGGGAGGACAGAATTAGGCCTGGCATGGAAGAGAGGGAGAGACCTGGTAGGGGCCATCACAGCCAAAGGAAGAAGGGGTGGGGGAGAGAGGGAGGGCTGGCAGCCAAATAAATAAATCCCGTCCAGCTGGTAGCAGAAGGAAGGTGAGAGAGAGATAACCCTGGTGAGGCAACATGTGTGTGTGTATAAGAGAGGAGGGAGTGCATGAGAGAGTGCAGGAGAGAGAGGGTGATAGTGCTTGACGGAAAGCATGTACGTGAATAGGGAGTGCATAAGAGAGAGAGAGCATGCGTGTGATTGGGAGAGGGAGGGCGTGCATGTAAGAGTGAGAGAGGTGCATATATGACAGAGAACATGTCCATGTTAGAGTGTGTGCCTGTGAGAGAGAGAGGAGCTAGTTTGTGGGTCTCTCCCCCCATAAGTTGCACTACATACAGTGTCTGTCTTGTTGCAGTTTCCCTTTCATTTTTTGTCTGCAGGTTTCTATTTATGCTTCATGGTCTCTTTTTTATTCTGTATTTGGGACCATGGATTTCATAACATGTGCGTGCCGGGTAGATTTTTTTATGTTTTAAGGGGGTGTATGCATATATATATATGTAAATTATATATGTTAATTATATTGTATGTGTAATTGGGTACCCATGGGCCAGTATGAAGAAAAATCCCCCAGGCCACTATTTTCCCCACAATCCACCCCTGCTCACCGATCTGAAAAATATTACTCCTTCGGTCCCATGTTTCCAGCCAAGCTGGCAAAAGGACTCTCTGCTGCTGGCTCGGTATCCAGAGTTGCTCTAAGCGAGTCCTTCTGCTGGTTTAGATGGGGCACCAGAGGTGAGCAATTTATTTTCCTTTTAGGGCAAGACTGGGGGAAGGCAGTGTTAATATTGAACTCAGGCCTATTGAAAATTCATACCCAGATGAAACAGAATAAACTTAATCTGAATCCAACAAAATACTACTTATTTTATTTATCTAAAGGATTTATATCCTGCTGATCTACAAAACTCAGTGGGTTACAACATAACATACATAAAATGAGTAACATAAAAGGACACTACTATAATTAAAATACAGACATTAAAGTGACACCAAAAAGAACTTGTTATCCCTTGGGATCCTGCTGCCCTACCTCTCTCTTTGGGATGCTAGCCCTGCATCATCAGTATTAAATGTAATGGAAAACAAGTAGCTTTTGTGGATTTTTCTAAAACATAGGTAATCATGTTCCATTTTTAAAAATTCAGGGAGCTCGTTCCAGAACTTAGGACCAGTAACTTAAAACAACCAGTCTGGAGATTCCTTCAATCTTATTGTTTTTTTGAGATGGTATCCTGAGCAGCTGTTTAGATGCAGTTTCTAATGGATGAGCCAGTTGGTAAGTAATAAATATAGGGAAACTTTGAGGTAAAAATCCATTAATGAACTTAAAAACAAGCGTGATCATTTTAAATATCACACACCAACAGACTGGAAAACAGTGGAGAGTCATAAGTGTGGGAGTAATATGAGAATGTAAAGGAAGACCAGTAATCAGCCAAGCTGCAGAATTTTGTATTAATTGTGATGCCATCAGCGATGACTTAGAAAAGCCCAAATTCAGAGAATTTCAGTAGTTGAGGGGTGATAAAATGAGAGCTTGAGTCACTATCTAGAAATCTAATACATTTAAGAATGGTTTAACAGAACGAAAAAACCAAAGCTTGAAAAAGGAGGACTTTACCAGAGATTGAATCTGGGGGCGAAAGCACAGAGTCAATCTGCATACGCAAATTGTACACAAGAATTTATTGGTATGTGAGCACCATCAAATGCCCACCGCTCTGAAATACCAACAGTGGCAGTTTGAGACAACCAGATGATCTGTCTTCTTGAGATTAAGGACCATATTATTGTCTGTTATCCAGGAGCAAATATTGATCATACAGTAGGATAACCTGGTGAACATGGACTCCAATGAGGGAGAAACTGGAAGAAGAAATTGTATGTCATCTGCGTATAACTTAAAGGTCAAACCTAGCTGAGATAGAAGATCACATAATGGCAGACTGTAGAATTTGAATAGAATAAGAGAATACAGTAGGGATGTGAATCGTGTCCTCGATCGTCTTAACGATCGATTTCGGCTGGGAGGGGGAGGGAATCGTATTGTTGCCGTTTGGGGGGGTAAAATATCGTGAAAAATCGTGAAAAATCGTGAAAAATCTAAAAATCTAAAAATCGCAAAACCGGCACATTAAAACCTCCTAAAACCCACCCCCGACCCTTTAAATTAAATCCCCCACCCTCCCGAACCCTCCCCAAATGAGTTAAATAACCTGCGGGTCCAGCGGCGGTCCGGAACGGCAGCGGTCCGGAACGGGCTCCTGCTCCTGAATCTTGTTGTCTTCAGCCGGCGCCATTTTGGAAAATGGCGCCGAAAAATGGCGGCGGCCATAGACGAACACGATTGGACGGCAGGAGGTCCTTCCGGACCCCCGCTGGACTTTTGGCAAGTCTCGTGGGGGTCAGGAGGCCCCCCACAAGCTGGCCAAAAGTTCCTGGAGGTCCAGCGGGGGTCAGGGAGCGATTTCCCGCCGCGAATCGTTTTCGTACGGAAAATGGCGCCGGCAGGAGATCGACTGCAGGAGGTCGTTCAGCGAGGGTTCCGGCGCCTCGCTGAACGACCTCCTGCAGTCGATCTCCTGCCGGCGCCATTTTCCGTACGAAAACGATTCGCGGCGGGAAATCGCTCCCTGACCCCCGCTGGACCTCCAGGAACTTTTGGCCAGCTTGTGGGGGGCCTCCTGACCCCCACGAGACTTGCCAAAAGTCCAGCGGGGGTCCGGAAGGACCTCCTGCCGTCCAATCGTGTTCGTCTATGGCCGCCGCCATTTTTCGGCGCCATTTTGGAAAATGGCGCCGGCTGAAGACAACAAGATTCAGGAGCAGGAGCCCGTTCCGGACCGCTGCCGTTCCGGACCGCCGCTGGACCCGCAGGTTATTTAACTCATTTGGGGGGGTTCGGGAGGGTGGGGGATTTAATTTAAAGGGTCGGGGGTGGGTTTTAGGGGGTTTTAGTGTGCCGGCTCACGATTCTAACGATTTATAACGATAAATCGTTAGAATCTCTATTGTATTGTGTTCCATAACGGTTTAAGACGATATTAAAATTATCGGACGATAATTTTAATCGTCCTAAAACGATTCACATCCCTAGAATACAGATCCCTGTGGGACTCTGGTAGTTAATCAAACAGACTGTGAGCAAAAATTACCAAATTGTCCCCATTTAGGAGTGTCTGTCAAAAAAGAAGAAACCCATGAAAAATCTTCAGCATCGATACCCAGTGATTTGAGATTCCTATCAAAATGTGATGGTTCAACGTATGGAAGACCGCTTTAAATCTAGCAGCACCAGAACATACTGAGTGCCCTCATCAAAGCCTTCCCTTATAATATTCAAACATGAAAGTAACAGTAATTCAGTGTTTTGGCCTGGTCGAAAGCCAAACTGTGCATCATGTAAAAAAATGTTTATTATCTAGAAATTCCTGTAAATGTTTAAGGACTACCTTCTTGATTATTTTGCTGAGCAGGGCGAGCAGTGAGACTGGATGATAGTTGTTTGGATCATTCACATTAGATCCTAATTTTTTCTGAATTGGATGAACCATCGTGCCCTTAAGCATGGCTGGCAGAGCTCCCTGAAGCAGAGAGGCAAGAACAATGGAATTAATAAAGACTGATACATCTGTTCTCAATACTTTAATCAGTGTTATTGAGCACTTATTGTGGGCTAGTAGGAAACCAAAGCTTGAGCAGGATTTTAAGATCAAGCTGGCAGGGGCCTCTTTAATTTTGCAATCAAAGATGCATAACTTGGGTGTAATTATGGGATTCATCTTGTTAATGAATTTCCATCTATCCAGAATTTCAAAATTGGCATTTGGAAAACTGTGTGTATTGTGCTTACTGCATCTTCTTTTACAACCTACAGATTTAAAAACAATGTTGCACGCTGCTGTTCTTTCTGAATCAGACTACTGCAACAACTTCTATGTAGGACTGCAGTATGTTGCAGCAGTTCCAAATGATTCAGAAGACTGCAGTGTGGATAGTCATAGGCTGCAGGAGTAGTGAGCATATTACCCCTATGTTATATGCAATTCTATCTTGACCAGGGCACATAAAATGATGAGAGGTACTGACCTTGAGGGAAAGAGGTCAGACTCTCAAATTTATTTAGTGGATTCAAAAATTATGGGTCATGCAGATGGTAAAGTGGATCCAGACAGAGGCAGCTGGGGTAGTCTGGGTTAGGGAGAATACCAGCCTCTTCCCATCCATGAGCCTAGGACCCATGGAATGTGAATCGTTTTTAGCGTTCGGGTTGGACGCTCCGCAGAAAATTTCGTTTTCTTATGGCTCTTTTTTTTTCGGCATTTTTGGATTAAGTGCATTAGTGCGCACTAATGGGCCTTACTGTGCACTAACAACCAGTGAGTGCGCACTATCACAGCATTAGTGCACGCAATACACCGACCGAGATAGTGCGCACTACCTAGATGTTAATGCGTATAAAGGCTCATTAGTGCACACTAACATGTTAGTTGGTGCACACGAATAGGTTAGTTAGTGCGCCCTAATAGAACTTACAGCGCACTAAGTATGTAGTAGTGCGCTGTAACTGTTAGTGCGCACTAAAAAACTGCAACTTAAAAATTAAAAAGTATCAATTTAGAGGAGTTCGTTAGCTAGAAAGACAGTGCGCACTAATGTAGTTACTGTGCATTAACAGATGTGCAGTGCGCAGTAACTCCGTTAGTGTGCACTAACATGAAATGTGAATTTTTGCCGAATTTTCGGCAAAATGTGCTTCGGTTTTCGGGGCTAAAGACCAATCACGAATTAGACAATATTGTTGATATTGTCTAATTCGTGAAAAACGAATGCACATCCCTATTCACTATGGGCCGGATTTTAATATCTACGCACGGGCGTAGATTTGTGCGCGCAACCCAGCATGCACAAATCTATGCCTGATTTTATAACATGCATGTGCAGCCGTGCACCTGTTATAAAATCCGGGGTCGGCGCACACAAGGGGGTGCACACTTATGCACCTTGCGAGTGCCGAGCCCTAGGGGAGCCCCGATGGCTTTCCCTGTTCCGAAATCGGAGCAGCCTCGAAGGGAACTTTCCTTCCTCCCCCCTCCACATTCCCTTCCCCTACCTAACCCGCCCCCCAGCCCTACCTAAACCTCCCCAACCTTCATTTAGCAAGTTGCGCCTGCCTCTGGGCAGGCGTAGGTTGCACGTGCTGACTGAGTGCCGGTGTGCGATCCCTTGGCCTAGCGGCCCTAGGGAGGCCTCTGGCCACGCGCCTGCCCCACCCGGACCGCCCACGCCCCACCTCTTTTTTCAAGCCCCGGGACATACGCACGTCCTGGGGCTTGCGCGCATCGCCAGGCATATGCAAAATAGGCTTGGCGCGCGTAACCCCCCCTGCGCGCGTAAATCCACCTGGATTTACTTGCGTAGGGCTTTTAAAATTTGCCCCTATACCTTTAGTGTTGGCACAAATAAAGCATCAAACAGATTCACACCACTCTCAGGTAAAACCGAAAACTCTCTACTTTATTTCTGGTTTTACAGTCAGTCACTATATACAGGAATAGAACCGGGGATGCATTAAATATTGAAAATTCTAAACTCATGGGATACAACAGTCAGAAAAAATCTCCCAATGGCACAGTATGTGGTACTTCAAAGAAGAAGTGTACAAGCTCTCAGTCAATTAGATCCCTTCTATTCTCCTTGCCAGCAATATACTGGAATATATGGCTTATATCTCTTACAGGTATAGTATTCAGATTCTCTCACCATTAAGAACACATATTTGCACAGCCAAAACCAATCTATACACAGGAGAGGTGTGTCACTCCCAGATTCCTCTTCCTTTTAAACACAGACTCATATCCATGTGGGAAATGAGGATTTACTCACGACTCTCTCTTCACTTGTTCTTCCCCTCAGATCTCTCAACTTCTCCCCTCCAGTAACTTGAGGTCTCCCCGATATCCTTCATGCCCTGGGTCCTTCGTGGTGCACTCCTTATTTCAGAACAACCCCTTACTCCTTACATTTGATCATTTCCTCAAAGGGAAGAAGCACTTTTTTCCATACCCCATTCTCTTTCCTTGTGGCCATGTCCTCAAGGAGAGGAAGCGTCTCTTCTCCATACTCTTGACCTCAGGCCTTTTGTCTTGAGGAGAAAAGCCCCTGCAGGGCCCCACTCCACACTGAGATGGTACCCAGACCCAACAGCCCACAGTCTGACAACTCCAGGTCCGCTACATCCTGGAGATCCCCTCCTCTTTTGACTCCTCACTGGTAGAAAGGGGCAGCTCCTGCCAAAAAAAAGACCTGCGATTTATACTTCCCCAGGACACTTCCCAATCAATCAAAAACTTCTTAAATTTAAGGGGATACCACACCACCAAATCACCATCACTCAGTTATCTTTTCTACTACCTGAACCCAACTAAATCAAGTGCCATCCAGTAGTCACTTTGAAAGGATACCTACTCAAACATTTTTCAGAATACTTCAGACAGTAACACTCTTAGGTCTCCCCCAGCCATATTATCTGATACTACTAGAAGTGAAGAAGGGCTCAAATTTGGAGAGTTTCCCCATATGTGCAGTATCCATTGGCTTCCTATACTTTGGATACCTAAATTTAAGATTGCCTGTTTGGACTTTAAGGCTTTAAAAGGCAGAGTCCCACATACTTTTCAGTTATCCATCTAAATGGCTTTTGAATATCGATCTTAATATTGTAGGTGAGGCTTCATCAACAATAACCTGCTTAATGACATAATCACTTAATTTTTCTACTAATTACGCTTCTCCCTATGTACCCTAGCATCCCTCTGGCTCTGGTCATTGCTTATTGCATTGTAACACTAAAATATTAAAGAGATCACCCATTCCATATGCTGCCGGAGGACTGAATCGCTGCTCTCTGTTGTCTTTTGAACCACACAGTATACCTGTGGTATTAGAATTCAACTGCAGGTGGCAGCAACTTTCCATATATGAGAATTACAGCTTTGAAAACCATTGACAAAAATCTTATGTCTGTGTATTTCTTCTAAACAAAGAATAGTGGACTAATATTTTTGTGACTATATTAATTTCAGAATGAAACTGGTTATACTGAAGATTTTGATGCGTTCTTTTTTACCAGCAGAAAGTTTTTGTACCATGATGATACTGCACATGAACTTTCTGGGCTTCATAAAGTCGCTCTTCAGCTACCGTGCCACATCTGAAGAAAATATTTATTTATTTATTTATTTATTTAAGTTTTTTTATATACCAACATTCAGGACGATAGTCCCATCATGCTGGTTCACAAGAAACAGGGGTGCAATAATAATAAGACTTTACAATTTGAACAAAAGTGCAGAAAAGCAGTTACATATAACAAGGAAATCAATAACTTGGAGTGAGAAGGAAAATGAAGATCAGATGATTATATATATGTATAAATAGCATTGTATAAATAACATTGTAAGAGGTGGCTATTAATGTTATTATTAGCGAAGCGTGTTGATTGATGAGTTAAATAATGTTGGAGTTAGGAAATGCCTGCGTGAATAGCCAGTCCATGCACAGTAACATCTGTGCATAAAACTGTTTTATTACAAAAATAAGTCGTAACACCCTCCAAAGCAGATAAGACCCATAAAGCTATTTAAGTAGATTCATATGAGTTTGTATGCAATTAAAAGGCTCAAACCTTTTTGAGGAAACTGAATAGTGTTTAACAGAACAATTTTCCAACTACCCACATTGGGATGAAAACTACAAGTGCTTTTTATCCTTAGCCTTGTTACCACTTTTCTATCTCATGCACATTCATTGTGGTTATTATTGAAAATCCAACTGACTGGGTGTTTTCCAAGGTCTGTGTTGTGAACCGCTGGTCTAATTGAATCTTGGAGGGTCAAAGCATAACTTAGAAGCAAGAATAAATCATATACCAAGATATAACTATTTGTCCTCTTTTGTCTATAAAAATTTAACTTGGAAAATATATAGCAATATTCAGCAGAGCTGCAGAAATATTGGGTTTGTGTTTATCTTAGCTTTGATAAGAATCCACGACAAGCTCAGGATGACTGGAAATTAAAAGTTTTCAGGTATGGGAAGTGGGGCATTTTTCCATCCTTGTTTTAATTATTGGGAGTTTGATGTGTCTACTATTTTGAAACATTTTATTGTTTTGAAATTTTTGGATGTTATTCTATCTGTCATCTATATGGCACTACACTTTTTATTCGTATGGTTTATTATGACTGATTTATATTTCTTGATTGATTTATATTTCTTGACTGATTATTGAGGAGTGGTGATGTTTCTGTTTTTCCATTGTTATACTGCATACAGAGATTGGCTTGTTGTGGTTTCCAGTTCAGTTTATGTTTTCACATTTCTATTTATACTTTATGGTCTTTTTATTCTGTATTTGGTGAGAGTTTGTCTATATTCTGCATAGCGGGTAGTTTCTGCATATGGATCTATAGCAAGTTGCTTGTTCTGTTTTCCTAATAGGAGGTGTATTGGTGTTCTAGGACCTAGTATAATATTTGCAGCATTGTCTTTTCTTTCATAGGTAAGATTGTTACTGTTTAAGTACTGGCATTTAGTGCTGTTTTGCTATTGAGGTGTACTATATTGTAATTCTAATTCAGTTTACTCATAGCTTTCTGAGCGTCAAGCTCACACCCAAAATTGCTTTTGCTGTTTTGCAGGGTTTTCTGGTTGTCCCACATCAATTCCTGTAAATACATATAATATACATGGTGTAAGTGATATTTTTAACTCAGAAAACCTAACTTTGAATGTCATTTTCATGTAAAATCTGTTATTAGAAAATGCATAATCTTTAATTGTGTGTGGGTGGGCTGGAAGTGTGGAGAGTACTGAGGTCGGTGGGGGGGTTGCAAGGCTGTAAGGTTCACCTAGGGTGACTAATACCCTTGCACTGGCCCTGCTTAATATCCTGGATTTCAAAAATACCAACTTTTATAAAATGAGGATATACCATGCCAAAGTGCTGGCAGGATTGGAAGATATAGCCGAAGTGGAAGAGCAGTAAGCTAAACTAAAAGAAGTTATAATAAGAACAACAAATCTACATTAGGAATGTGCTTTGTTTAAAAGAAAACTGCAAAATGTGACGAATAAGGCTAATTAGTTTCATTTCATTTTAAACTGATTTGGGCCTATGTCTAGGCCCAAAGCTGGGACCTAGGCCCAGACCCAGGCCCAACTCCGGGGCCTTGGCCCAGGTCAGGCCCAGGCCTCGGAACCTCTTCTTGGTCTTCTTTGTTCCTCAGCATTGCTGTACATCAAAATGGCCCCATCCACTGGGGTGAATGTGCCGGAGTTAATTAACTCTGGTGCGTCCCCAGCAGGTTGCATCATTTGACTTGAAAGTGCCTAAGAATGAAGAGAACCAAGAAGAGGCTCTGAGGCCTGGGCCTACCCCTGGGCCAAGGCCCAGACATTGGGACCCGGCCTCTTGGCCTAGGCCATGGCATCAGGACCTGGCCTCTGAGTTGGGTTGCAGCATCAGGTCTGTGTCCAGGTCTTGGCCCCGGCATCTGGACCTGGCCTCCGGGCCGGTTTGTGGTGTCGGGCCGAGGCCCCGGCTTCGGGACCCAGCTTCCAGACTAGATCACGGCGTCTGGCCTGGGTCAAGGCCCCAGCATTGGGACCCAGTTTCCAGGTCCGGTTGTCAGGCCTGGGTCCGGGCCCAGGCATCAGGTCCCAGCCTCCACATCAGGCCAAAGCCTCGGTCTTGAGTATGTCGACGTTGCAGCGACCAACTGTGCTCTCAGTCTACACAAGTTCGAATCTTTGGCCTGGGCCTAGGCTGAAGCCAACAGATCCCCACCATACCAGGTAAGTGGGAGCCGTGGGGAATCCCAGCCCTGGGAGGCCTTGATTTCTTTTTTTGGCCATTTTGTTTTGTTTTTTTTAATTGATTTGTTTTTTTCTCATGAATGAAAATGAATCAAACAATCCATAAACTGAAATTCGTGGAAAAAAAAACCTCCCGAAAACAAACCAAAAAAGAAAATTAACTTTTTTCTCCTGCACATCCCTAATCTTTATGTGTGGAAGGTAAATAAAAGCAAGGAGAAAAGGAAACCAAAGAGGCCAAAAGATTAGCATTCAAAGAGTATAAAGGATCTCAAAACGATAAACACAGAGAAAAATATTTGGCAAAGCTGAAAGAGACATAGAAATAAATCAGGATGGCAAAAGCACAAGTTGAAGAAAAGATTGTTAAAGAAGCACAGCGACCAATGCGTGGATAGGGAAAACAAGAAAGCAGACATGCTAAACAAATAGTTCTTTCTGTTCAGCGTTCACTGAAGAAGACCTTGGAAAAGGACTGCTGATGGTTGACAACAGTACAGTTGGGAGTGGGGTAGATACCACACCATTCACAGAAGAGGGTATTTGTATAGAACTTATCAAAATGAAGGTAGACAAAGCCATGAGGTCAGATGAGGTACATCCAAGAATATTAAGGGAGCTTGGAGAGGTTTTGGAAGGTCCACTGAAGGACTTATTCGATTGATCACTGGAGATGGGAGTGGTTCCATGGGATTGGAGAAGAGAGTCTCTGGTCCTTCTTCATAAAAGTGGTAACAGAGAGGAGACTGGAAACTACAGATCAGTAAGCTTTACCTTGGTGGTAGGAAAATTAACAGAGACAATGCTGAAGGAAAGAATAGTGAACTCCCTACCGGGTGTGGCATAACCTTTGCTTCCCCTCCACCAGCGCCCCACTGGATTATCCCACTGATATAATTTTTGTACCATTTTGTAGGCCATTCAATTTAGAATTAAACAGTATCTTACACATTACTTAAATGTATTATTTATTGCCGGAATGTATGATAGTGAAAAACAGTGTCAGATTGACCATATTAAGTGTATTGCATTTCATGAGGCTCGTGATGCTGGAGCAACTTTTATTACGAAAATGTGCATTGCCAAAAAATTAGGTCAAACTGAAAACTGGGTTCAGAGGACATGGGGCAGGACTGCTGACAAGTGTTTTACGGAATTTGATGACGGCTGACCACTAAAATTGTCTCAAGAAAGCCAAAAACTTATTAAAAATTCCAGCAACAAGCTGTTACCCCACTCGTTTTAAAGCCATTTTGCAAACTAACAGAGGGCACATGAACTATTCATTATGGAGCAGATTTTCAAAGGGGTACACGCATAAGATATGCGCGTACCCCCCGAAAACCTGCCCCAAGCTCCCCCTGCGCGCGCTGAGCCTATGTTGAATAGGCTGCCGGTGCACGCAAAACCCCGGGACGCGCGTAAGTCCTGGGGATTTCCTGGGGGTGTGTGTCGGGGGGTGTGTCACGGCCAGCACGTCATCGGGGGCATTCCGGGGTGGAGCCGTGGCCTCCGGACCAGCCCCCAGACTGGAATATGGCACGCCGGCAGCCGGCCCGGCGTGAGCAAGTTACGCCTGCCTCAGACAGACGTAACTTTTGCAATAAAGATAGGGGGGGGGGGAATTAGTTAGGGTCGGGGGGCAGGTTAGTTAGGGGAAGGAAAGGGAAGGTGGGGGGCGCTGGAAAGAAAGTTCTCTCCGAGGCCGCTCCGATTTCGGAGCGGCCTCGGAGGGAATGAAGGCAGGCTGTGCGGCTCAGTGCACGCAGGTTGCCAATTTTGCGCAGCCTTTCACGCACCGACCCCGGATTTTAAAAGATACACGCGGCTACACGCGTATCTATTAAAATCCGGCATACTCTTGTTTGCGCCGGGTGCGCAAACAAAAGTACGCGCTCGCGTACTTTTTAAAAATCTGCCCCTATATGTTGTTTAATTCCATTTTGAATGCTGTTTAAAATGGTATATTGCATGTTTCTATCAGATTTCTGTTTGCTGCTGCAGTGGGGGAGGCAAAGGTTATGCAACACCCAGTACAATCTAATGGGTTGCAAGATCCCTAGCAGTATGGTTTTATCAGAGGCAGATCATGTCAAATGAACCTGATTGATTTTTTCAAATAGGTGACTAGAGAATTAGATCAAGGGCGTACACTGGATGTGGTCTACTTGGATTTCAGCAAAATTTTCAATACTCTCCCACAGAGGAGACTCATGAATATACATGAATATAGCTTGGGGACAGGTTGGAAATTAGTTAAGTGATAGATGACAGAATATAGTGGTAAATATAATTTTCTCTGAGATAAGAGAAATGCTTAGTGGAGTGCCTCATTGATTGGTCTGGGGCAGTTTCTGTTCAATATCTTTGTGAGGGATATTACAGAAGTTAGAAAGAAAAATGTTTTTTGCAGATGATATTAACAGGGTCATTCATCAAAATGTGTTAGGACACTAATGCCTATGATAACGCCATAACACATGCATTATTTTTCGCATCACAAGATGTGAATGGAAATTTCAAAAATGTAGTCAAAAGGGAAGTGTTTGGGTGGGGTTTATGAAAACGAGGGGTGTTTAACATTGCGTGCAATAGCATAATGCAGGTTATTATGCCAGAAATAACTACACCTTTTTTCCTGGTGTTAAGCTGTGCAATATGCCCAAAACAGGATTCATAATATTTATTGCAAATCCCATTTCAGGCAGGGTGGAGAGAGAGAGGGAGGGAGAGAGAGAGAGAGAGACAGGTAGAGAGTGCATCAGGCTAAGGCGAGAGCTATTATAGAAATCTCATCTTTGTGTATCTTTCCTAATTCCAAATCACATCAGATCTTCACTGATGTGTACTGTGCTGTTTGTACTTCTGACTGTGCATGTACAATTGTCCCTCAAACCCTAGACCACCACCAAAACCTCATCTCGAGTTACTTGATGATCCTCCTTTAGAGGTATAAATGACTAATATGAAAGGCTTATAAAGAGTATCTCTCGTTCTGTCTCTCTCCCTCCAGCCCAAAAGAAGGAAATGTCTGTCTGGGCACTTCACAAAGTGAAAATATTGTAGGTGCAATAAATTTAATGTGCTTTGTGGTAAAATACCTATGTGGAGCGCTAAAATAGTGCAGATTACAGTAACTAAACAATTACTCTAACCACACCCCTTTTATATTTCAGGTGTTATTTATGTGAAATTTATCGCAAAATGATGAATCTAAGAGTAAGATATGTAACAGAGTGAATATTCCTGAGATATTAGACAGAATGCTGTATTAAAATTATTTAAAGGAGTTATTTTTAGTTTCCTGAAAGACATTATGATGTGCAGGTGGGATTAGTAGTGAGGAACAAAGCAATCATCAATAAACCAATGAAAGTGGCTCAATATATAGTGCATAGCTTAGAGTAAAAAGTTTTAAATATGTTACTGCAACCTTCTTTTTTTACATATTAACTGGCTAAGAACAAGGAACATCTGTTTTTCTGTCTGATAAGGTTCAGTGTGTGACTTGTCATGGGCTATCCAGTACTAGAATACCTAACGAGCTTCAGGTGGGCATAAATCTTGTCAAAGCTGTGAATTTTAATTAGACCAACTGGTTTTGCAAAACCTGAATTAGAGCCAGAAAATAAGAATGTAAGAACATGACAATTGCACTACTTTTTAGACTATCAGATAGAAAAAGTGCCCTGGCCATCTCAACTGGGGAGGACTCTAGGTCTATTGTTTCTCGATTTCTTCACAGATATGTTGACTGCAATAGGGAGAATTGTGAGAGAGGTATCTTTGTACAAAATTTGTATTCTTATCTTTGTTATTGCAATGCTATTTGCCTTTGTATGTAATGTTTGCTGTGATACAGTTTGCCTTTACTGAAATTCATTGTTATATTATTTTTGTATGCTGATTTAAACCATATTTGCAATATTTAGTAAACTGAGTATTTGCTTTTACAAATATGTGTTTGTGTGTTCTATGATGTAATTGTCACCATTCAAGCCACTGTTTACAAATGCAAAATGACCTAAAAGAGCACGAGGATCTGAGAAATGGTTGAAGGCTTGGCAGTTAAGATTCAGTTCCTAAAAGTGCAGAGTCATGCATTTGTGGGTGCAAAAAGAACCTGTCCATGATGGTGGGGGGGGGGGGGGGGGGGGGGAGGAGGTAAAGGAGAAAAGATGCTAGTGTGCACTGATCAGGAGAGATACCTTGGGATGATAGTGTTTGATGATCTCAAGTTGGCAAAAGAATATGACAGGTGATGGCTAGAACCAGAGGGATGCTAGGCTGCATAGAGAGTGGAATAACCAGCAGGAAAAAAGAGGTGATAATATTCCTGCACAGGTCATTGGTGAGGCCTCATGTAGAATAATCTGTTCATTTATGGAGGCCATAACTCAAAAAGGATCAAGGTAGGCTAGAGGTAGTTCAGAGGAAGGGACTCAAAATGGTGTGGGATCAGCACCCAAAGAATATGAGATAAAACGTCAGTATCTAAACATGTATATTCAAGAGGAGAAGAGAGCAGGATATCATATAGACATTTAGATACCTGAAAGAGATTAATGCACAAGTAAACCATTTCTAATAGAAAGGAAGCTGAACAACTAGAGGTCACAGTTTGAAGCATGTGACAGGGGCCAGCCAGTGGCACCAATAGCCCCTTTTACATGGTAAGGGCAAAGGGCCATTGGTGCTATTTTGATTAGTGGCAGCCAATGGCCCGAGAGGGGGAGATCACTCTTGGGACCCCGCTGGACCACCAGGGACTTTCAGTATGTCTTGGGGGGGGGGGGGGTCAGGCAAGTCTTGGGGGGTCGGGAGGGTGGGGTTTGCAATTAATTAAATTTGAAGGGTTGGGGTGGGTTTGGGGTTTGTTTGTTTTTTTACAACCCCCCGTTGGAAAATGGCACGGGCCATCCATTGCTCCTACCATGTGACAGGTGCCAACCAATGGCACCGATAGCCCCTGTTACATGGTAAGGGCAAAGGGTCATAGGCGCCATTTTGATTAGTGGCAGCCGATGGCCCGAGAGGGGGAGATCGCTCCCGGGACCCCACTGGACCACCAGGGACTTTCAGTATGTCTTGGGGGGGGGGGGGTTTGGGGGTTTTTTTTATGTGCTCTCCCCCCCCCCACCGAAATACAATAAGAAAACCACAAGAAATTTCATGGGTTTTCTTATCATTTTGTCACCTCCCCGAAATGCAACAAAATAGGAAATATCATCTCTATTTCCTATTTCATTGCAAATGAATGTATATCCCTATTAAATAGTGAATTTGTACTATTCACATCGGTTCTTCACTTAAAAAGGTGAAATTTACAGATGTCCAATTGTATCTGTGCAAGTGTTTCTCAGTATTGGATAGGGAAACTCTCACGCTCCATGGTTTGGCTAAATAAGGTTTCCAATTGGGCAGGGTATCCTTACTTAGGATGGAAAACCCCTTTCAAAAATACTGATGGCAGAAAGGACTACTGTCTCTGCACAGTCTTCCCAAAAGGCCAGATTTTATAACATGCGCGCGGGCGTAGATTTGTTCACGCAACCCGGCGCGAACAAATCTACGCCAGATTTTATAACATGTGCGCGCGGCCGCCATGGTGTATATTTTAGTTCAGATAAAACAAAACAAACAAAATAATCATTTAATATAATGAAAAAAAGAAAAAGAAAAAATGAAAATTTGTTTTCTAAATATTTACTTTCACACCTCTATTTACCTGTTTATCTGCAAAAGCTGGGTACCAATGCTCTGAGGAATGACATTTGTACTTGGAAGTTTCTCCCTTGATTCACAAAGTTCATCACCAGATTTTCTGGCTTAGATACTGATGCAGATGAAAGATGAGTCAACTTTAGCAGATTCTCTACTAGGTAAGATATACTTAAAGATATTACTAGATGCTATTAAAAAATGTTTTTTAAAGGAGTATTCACATAGATTTAATTGATAGTACTTTCAAATTTCATACAACTCTCTCAGGAAATAGAGAGGATATCAAAATATTACAGCAGTAGAAGTCTGTAATTATTAATTAATCAAAATCATCTAAAGCTGTCACTTGATTACTAATTAAGGAAAATGCCATGCTTAAACACTAGAATGAATCATTAACAAACTTACATCGAAAAATATTTGGGTAATTGATCTTCCTGGAAATGCTGAGGAGGAAGTTTCTGGATCTCTTTAAATTATTTCAGCTGACTTCAGATAACATTTTGCATGTTGCTAAGACAAACAGAATTTCTAATATTGCAGTGGAACCTTTTCCTTCACCAAAACTTACTGTGACTTCACAGTGACAGCAAATGAGTGGAAAAATGTTCCAAAAACGTAGATTCTCATCTAATACTGTGTGTTTTGCTCTTTTTTATTTTATCTTTTTTGCCTATTTTACTCCTTGGAGTTTGTTTGTTTGGTTTTTTTTCTTACTTTGCTCTTTTTCATGTTTTACTTTTTTTTTTTTTTTTTTTGGTCTCTCTCCAGCCTCTCTCCCCATTCTCTTTCCCTCTGTCTCTCCATTTTTACCATGTCTTTCCACATGCCTGAACCAGCAACAGTGATGATGTCTTTCCTGGGCGTAGGCTGATTACTGTAGAGGCATTGCTCCCAATCTGCGCACAAGCTGGTATCAGTGGAAGTGCAGGTGGACAAAGGCAGTTGGTAGTGAAGGCATTTTCCCCCATGCAAGGTCTTGCTCTAGCGATGGCAACTTCACTTTGGCCTAAGCAGCGTTAGTTCCAAATTTTAGTTGCTGGTCAACCTAGAATCCAGGACTTTTCCAGTCCTGTATGCAAAGCATGATAGAAGGAAATATTAAGTGGAACATTCCATGTCAAGTGGTTCAATTTAGAAAATCGTCTACGCTCAACCTCCTTCAAATTGAATAAAATTTTGTGTGGATGTTTGCTAGGGCCTCAAACAATACAAACGTTTTTGGCTTGATCTCTATTGTTCAAGAGCTAGAGGCAGCCGAATGAAGGTCACACTTAGAGCACTGTGCTTCGCGCAGCACAAAACGACCACTTTGTCCAGGCACTGCAACCAAACAACCCTGTTAGGGGCCTAAAATTTTGCCATCCTTTTTATGGGCCAGAAAACTATAGGGGTTATTTTGGCCTACCACATCTTCCAGGTTCACCCTGATTTGGTTCAGTTCATCTGAATCGTCACCCTTGAAAACCTTCTCCGGAATGGGTATCTCCCCAACATCCTCTTCAGTAAAAAGCAAAGAATTTGTTTAGACTTTCCGCAATGGCCTTATCTTCCCTAAGTGCCCCTTTAACCCCTTGATCATCTAACGGTCCAAATGACTCCCACACAGGCTTTCTGCTTCGGATATATTTTAAAATGTTTTTATTATTAGTTTTTGCCTCGACAGCCAACTTCTTTTCTCACTTAGCCTGTCTTATCAATGTCTTACATTTAACTTGCCAATCCTTATGCTTTATCTTGTTTTTTTCTGCTGGATCCATCTTCCAATTTTTGAATGAAGATCTTTTGGCTAAAACAGTCTCTTTCACCTCACTTTTTAGCCATGCTGGTAATCATTTGACCTTCCTTCTACCTTTCTTAATGTATTGAATAAATCTGGATTGTGCTTCTAAGGTGCTATTTTTAACAATGCCCACGCCTGTTGCACACTTTTAACCTTTGTAGCTACACACAAAGTGTGATTTTTATTTGAATTAACATTCTGCTGTTCAGTTGACAAGGATAAACTGGGATCTTTTAGCTCAGGTGAGTCTTTTAATTATAGGCACTTGGACTACTTTTCTTATTATTGGAACCTCACTGTCAGGATGCCCTAAATCTAATGCATCATTAGTATCCTTCGCAGATACCTCCACTCGAACCATGCACTGCTGAGTGACTATAGGCTTTCCCTGTTGATTTAGTTTAAAAGCTGTTCTATCTTCTTGCCAGCAGCCTGGTTCCACCCTGGTTAAGGTGGAGCCCATCCCTTTGGAAAAGACCCCCCCCCCCTTCCCCAAAAGGTTCCCCAGTTCCTTACAAAACTGAATCCCTTTTCCTTGCACCATTGTCTTATCCATGCATTGAGACTCCGGAGCTCTACCTGCCCCTGGGGACCTGCACATGGAACAGGGAGCATTTCAGAGAATGCTACCCTGGAGGACTGACAATACCTATCTCTGGTAAAGCAATGTTGCCTCAGATCTTGAAATCCATTGAATTCCAGAAACTGCACTATCCGTTATTTTAGCATTAATTTATCGCAGAAATCAGACTGGGCTGTGGTTCCTAACCTCCCCCTTACTTCCACTTTTGTGAATTGGAACCACATCTTCCTGTCTCTAGTCCTCAAGAACTATTCCTGACTCTAAAGAAGCATTGAAAAGGTCAGCCAGTAGAGTTGTGAGAAAATATCTAAGTTCCCTTAATATCCTCAGATGTACCAGCGAATATTAGAGATAAGCTGGTACACGCTCAAGCTCCGATAAATGCACAGGTTTCAATCACAGGACATCATAAGTGCGGGCAATGTTCTCATTGTACGAACTGTATTGAGGGCTTGAGCTGGCAAGAACCGGTAACAGGGTATCGTGTATACCGTAAACATAACACGTCATGCAATTCTGACCATGTTGTTTACGCAATCATTTGTCCGTGCCCAGGGTTATATATTGGCAGGACAACCCGCAAGATCAGAGTGAGGTTGAATGAACACAAATCAAAATTTAACACATCCACCTTATCTGCTCCAATTGTTGCACATTGTGAAGAGCATGGACACTCGTATAGTACTTTGAGATGGACTGTTATAGATCATATACCTATCAAGCCGTGAGGAGGGAACCGGGAAGAATTGCTGAATAAACGCGAAGCGTTTTGGATCTTTACTTTGAACACGCAAGCCCCTCAGGGAATGAATGAAGCTCTTGATTGGGGCTCTTTAGTTTGAATGAATACGTGATGATGTCATAGCGATGTGTGTTGTGATTGGTAGCGAAACCATCTGTGCCTCTAGCTTAAAAAGCTTGGATCGTTGGCGAGAGGTTTGTAGAGAGCAAGAGCGCTCTATGGCGCCTGGTAAAAATCTTTTTTGACGCTTCATTTTCAGCTATTGTTACACCGACTGCTTCAGAAGAACATATCCCCTGAAGAAAGGTTCCGCCGCGGACCAGAAACGTAGCTACGTCGGGTGGATTTAACATCATCAGATAAGTCGGGACTCTGAAAGCTATGCTCAATTAAATGATATTTGAATTCTACATATAACAAAAAAATCGTTTTTAAGGAATAATGGGACAAAAAATGTGTTGCAGTTTTCACTAGGGTTGCACGGAGCTAAAAATAATATAACAGGTGGAGGAGGATTGGTTGATGATTATACATGGAAATTCATCAGACCTTGTGTTGGGCTGAAACATTTATATATGAAACCCTTCCTCTACTTGTCTAAAAATTTTGCGGTTTTAGCAAATTAGGCAGCTTGCAAGTGTTTTACCACACATTGCAGTTGACCTTCCAAAAAAAATTTTTCAGTGGTCATTTAAACAAAGACTTGGTTGTGAGCAGAGAATTGTTATTAATAATTTAATAATTTGCAAAATTTAAAATTCACTGGGGTGTTACTCATTTATATATTTTAACAATATATTAGGCCATGAGTTTAAAAAAGTTAACTACAACTTCTCGTACCTTACCAAACTATTATCTTGTGGAACAGTTGATTAAATTAGCAGGTCTGAAACAGCTTCATGTAGTAGACAATCTCTGATGATTGGCTGGAATACATTTGGTGTAAGGGAATTTAAGGTTTACTGGTGCTAGCCATGGGTGAGGGGTGAAGGGTGCAAGCACCAGGCAGACCCTGATAGCTCATATCTGGTAGCTTTTGTGTAAGACTACTCAAATAGCAAATGATCCTTATTATGGATTAGAACACAGGGCAATGCAGTTTTTGTGCTGGCAGATCTGCATTTCAAGGTCGGCCTGGGAGAGATATGTGGTCAATGTTACATTTGCTGGCTCGTGGCAGAGGTAGCCCATGAGTTGGCTCACTCATCCAGCACCACCAAGCAGTCCAGCACTGCTACTCCACATGGCCAGGAACATTGCCCTTTACACAGCTGGGAACGCTGCCATCTTTGCCTTTGGGGCCTACCTCTAGGCATTCACACACAACACACACCAACCTATGAAGGCACTGTGGCTGAAGCAAACTTTCCTGTTGCCCTCTGATAACATCACATGGCCAGGTATTTAAACCTGGCCGTGCAACACAGTATCACCTCAGCAACAGGTCATCTACCTATGCAGTGGTGAGCTGCTGCTGCTTTGTGCCCTCAGCCTTGTCCTCAGTCTTGCCTTTAGCCTCATTTTCACCTCTTCAGCTTGCCCAGCTTTTCCTGAGCCTCCCCAGCCTTACCTGACTATCACATTTCAACCCTTGGATGGATTGCCGGTATTGACCTTAGCCTGGACTCTCTTTACTCCCGCTTGCCTTTGACCTCAGCCTGACACCTGATCTGACTGCACCCCAGAGACTGACACCTAAATCCTGATGCCTCCGAAACCCAAGGGCTCAACCCAAGGGGAAAGGAGTTGGTACAGGTGAAGCTCCAGTCCAGTCTCTGCACCATCTGTTCTGCCAGTTGCTGGTGAGGACCTACAGGATCTTCCCTGCAGTTTGTGTCATCCTCACCCCATCACAAGGGTCCACAATCCTAACAGTAAACTCCATGGAGGGTTTGGCAGATAGAACCAGGCTGATTTCTTGAAAGATACAGGGCCTTACACGCCAGGCTTGCCAATACGAGCATGGAGAGGGATAGGCTTGTTGCTGTATATTTCTCAGACAACTGTATTAAGGCTGGTATGCCTTCAATCTCTGTAGTAAACGAAAGATATCAATTTATTTCAGTGACATCTGAAGCTGCTGCTGAAAGGTCACTTTCAGCAGCAGCCTGCTTCCAGAAAATACAGTTCCTACCAGACATCTATCTATATGACAGCTCTTCTCTGTTGTAAAGTGTACAAATTCAGAAAGGGCCACCTCTTTATCTTCCTATGCAGTGATTTTCTTTTCAAGAGATACATTCATTTTTTGAAGGGGTTAATAAACATGTTGATAAAGGTGAACTGGTAGATTTGGATTTTCAGAAGGCGTTTGACAAAGTCCCTCATAAGATGCTTCTAAGAAAACTAAAAAGTCATGGAATAAGAGGCGATGTCCTTTTGTGGATTACAAACTGGTTAAAAGACAGGAAACAGAGAGTAGGATTAAATGGTCAATTTTCTCAGTGGAAAAGGGTAAACAGTGGAGTGCCTCAGGGATCTGTACTTGGTCCGGTGCTTTTCAATATATATATATAAATGATCTGGAAAGGAATACGACGAGTGAAGTTATCAAATTTGCGGATGATACAAAATTATTCAGAGTAGTTAAATCACAAGCGGATTGTGATACATTACAGGAGGACCTTGCAAGACTGGAAGATTGGGCATCCAAATGGCAGATGAAATTTAATGTGGACAAGTGCAAGGTGTTGCATATAGGGAAAAATAACCCTTGCTGTAGTTACACGATATTAGGTTCCATATTAGGAGCTACCACCCAGGAAAAAGATTTAGGCATCATAGTGGATAATACTTTACAATCATTGGCTCAGTGTGCTGCAGCAGTCAAAAAAGCAAAAAGAATCTTAGGAATTATTAGGAAGGGAATGGTTAATAAAACGGAAAATGTCATAATGCCTCTATATTGCTCCATGGTGAGACCGCACCTTGAATACTATGTACAATTCTGGTCGCTGCATCTCAAAAAAGATATAGTTGTGATGGAGAAGGTACAGAGAAGGGCAACCAAAATGATAAAGGGGATGGAACAGCTCCCCTATGAGGAAAGGCTGAAGAGGTTAGGGTTGCTCAGCTTGGAGAAGAGACGGCTGAGCGGGGATATGATAGAAGTCTAAGATCATGAGTGGTCTTGAATGAATAGATGTGAATTTATTTACACTTTCAAATAATAGAAGGACTAGGGGGGCATTCCATGAAGTTAGCAAATAGCACATTTAAGACTAATCGGAGAAAATTCTTTTTCACTCAACACACAATAAAGCTTTGGAATTTGTTGCCAGAGGATGTGGTTAGTGCAATTAGTGTAGCTGGGCTCAAAAAAAGGTTTGGATAAGTTCTTGGAGGAGAAGTCCATTAATGGCTATTAATCAAGTTTACTTAGGGAATAGCCACTGCTATTGATTGCATCAGTAGTATGGGATCTTCTAACTGTTTGGGTAATTGCCAGGTTCTTGTGGCCTGGTTTGGCCTCTGTTGGAAACAGGATGCTGGGCTTGATGGACCCTTGGTCTGATCCAGCATGGCAATTTCTTATGTTCTTATGTTCATAATTGCTATTTTATATACTAAACTCCTGCTTGTGGCTTGGCAGCACTCACATCTGGGGTCCTTTGAGGGGAAATTGGTACATATAGGGATGGATTTTCAAAGGCTTACGCGCATAACCCCGAAAACCCGCTCCTGCGCGCGCCGAGCCCATTTTGCATAGGCCTGGGATGCGCGCACAAATCTACGCCCGCACATAGGTCTTAAAATTCGGCCCATAGATTTTAACCTCAGATTTCAGGTCTCCTTTACTGGTAGCTGCTTTAGGGGTGCAATGTTAACACAATGCAATGAAATCTAAATGCTGATTTAAGGCTAGAAAAGAAGAGGTTAACAATGAGTAGACAAGCCTGCATGGTAAGCGACATGCAAGCTGTGTGGGTCAGATATTTATTGCTATAGGATGTCCTTAAAGGGACCTAACTGTTGAAGAAAAGAAATCTTATGATTCAATAAATAAGGGAGACACACAACCAGAGTGAATTGAAAAATGTAAAACTTTTATAAATAAATGTTAAACAATTAAAACTTTTAAAAAGCCATTTATTATTTCTTTTTAAAAAAACATGGGAGGGGGTGGGAAAAGCTAGGGATCAAACTCTATACAACAAGATAAAGGCCCAGGAACTAAGGGAGATCAAGTCCTGAAGGCTTAGGAGTCAGATCACTGTGGTGGTGGCCTTATGCCAATGAACTCAAGAGCTGCTGTGAAGTTCTCTTGAGCCATGTCGAGTCACCCCACCATAGTGTCCAGATTACAGAGTTCAGTTCAGATCCCTTTTATCTCCTCCACCATCATCTGCATGCCCTCACCAAATGCACACTGAGACACTGGCTCATTGCCTGAGTCCCTGCATCCCTAGATTTCAGGGCAGAAAGGGTAGGAGGCCCTGTTGGGATGGGGAGATGGATGTTATCTGCAGCAGGCCCTGGGCTTTCTGTGGGGCAGGGAGGACTGGATTGCCACCCCTGTATCCCCCAGGGGAGGTAATGGAGAGGTTGATGGCCTGATCCTCCCCAGCTGTAGTATCTGTGTCAGCTTGAGAAGGGGCCAGGTTCTCGCTGCCATCCTCTGCCTCTTCATCTTCCTTCTCCTCCTCCTCCTGAGACAATGATGATGATGAGGTGTCATCTATGCAGAGAACAGAAAATGTATGACATTTTGTGTGCTCAGGGTGTGATGTGCACTATCATACAGACAGTTAGAAAGCAATCCTTTTCTGGGAGAGGTGTAGACAAAGGAAGTGCTCCTAGCTGTGGGACATTCATGTCATTAAGGTGGTGGCAAGGCCCTGTAATGGTCACTTGAGATATGGAAAGTTTTTTTCAGCAGTATTATAGTAGAGGATGCCATGATTGTGATATGGGCTCATAGGTAGACTCTGTGTCAGGGTAGTTAGCATTGGGTTGTGGTCGACATAGAAAGGCATCAAGAGCCATGATACAGCACATACAAGTCGATGCAATACTGTGCACTCAGGCTAGTGCACAGGTTAACCCGCAGCTGGATGTGTCTTTTGGACATGCGTCCATAACCCTTTGTACAATAAGGGAATCAGCGCATCCAAAACATGCATCCAAACCAGCGCATAGCTAATAGCACTCATCCCATGTAAATGCCATATTGATGAGGCTATTGGCTAGTACCCCCTTATGTAAAAATAAGTGTGCGCCTGATATGCACATTTTAACTCTCAAAAATATCATAGCAATATTAAGTCAGAGAAACCATAGAAAGCAGGAACGTGAAAAAACATTTTTCTTTAAAGTCTTGCTGGTGGTCAGGTTATGAAAATGGACGCTCAATTTACAAGGGTTCATTTTCCTAACTCGTGGCTGTGCACGGGTTAGGAAAACAGATGCTTGTAAAATTGCGTGTTCATTTTATTAACATGTGCACAGCCCCTTCTCCTTGGCCCCCGATGTCGAGGAGGTGCTAGGGATGCACAATTTCCCCTAGTGTCTCCTTTTAATGCAGCGGTTCATTAGCCTACTGCATCACATGCCCAGGAGATGTGTATTAAATAGAGAATTACAGTAATCGATTTTGTTATGAATCAAAGCATGAGCTAAAATTTTTAAATCTGAGGCTTCTAGAAATGGTTGGCGCCATCTAATGAAAGAAAGAAATAGGATTTCTGTAAAAGGTTAGAAATATGAGTTGAAAAATCAAATGCTATAGCAAGAGTCACACCTAAAGTAGTAATAGTTTCCTTCAGTGGTATAGGGACTCTGGCCATATGCGGAACAGGAAGGAAAGCTGGCCTTTGTCTTCTTATGAACCATATAGCTTCTGACTTGGCAGGGTTCACTTAGAGTTTATAGGATCTTAGCCAGTTGGCTACTTCTGTAAAACAGAGATTAAATGCAGCTAAAGGATCTGCAGAATTAAGGTCACAGCTAGCAAGTATCTGAACATCATCAGCGTAAAAATAACTGGAGATACCCAGACTCTGGATTAAAGTGGCCAGAGGCGTTAAATAAAGATTAGAAAGAATAGGTGAAAGTACAGACCACTGTGGAACCCCATAGTCCAAAGCTATGGAATCTGAGGTGTCCAAATACTATGTAAACTAATAAAATGTATCCATTAGGAAGGAACTGAACCAATCTAAGGCTTGATCACAGATCAAATTTCTGATAATTGATTTAATAACAATTGATGGTTGACTGTGTCGAAAGCAGCAGAGAGGTTCAAAAATACCAGAAGTGTTAGGCGCCCCGGCCCGACTCCCCGAGGGAAACACCAGAGCCTAGGTGTAGGTGGGGAGATGACCCTGGGCTGTAGCAACCCTGCTTCCCAATGTACCGTACCAGTGACAAATCACCATGCCCACAGGGACTTCGCCACCTTGGCACTGATTGATTCTGGTGCTGACGGGAACTTTATTATGATCCAGCTTGTCCAACTACTAGGCCTGCCTACGCAGCCTAGAGAGCCCTCATTGACCATCTCATCTATTCATGGAGACTACCTGCCCGGCAGGATCATCCATATGACAGCCCCTATGAAGCTTCACATGGGGATCCTTCATGAAGAGGAGTTCACCTTCCTCATCCTGGAAAAGGCCATACACCCAGTGGTTCTGGGCTTACCATGGCTTCAGGAACACTCCCCTCACATCGATTCAGGGTCTTTACAGATACCCGCTTGGGGCTCTAAGTGCCACACATCCTGTCTCCGAAAAGTGTCCCGGCCAGTAATTCCTGTGGCTACCACTGCACTGTCAAGCCACCACAGTGTGCTGATTTCGGGGACGTCTTCTCCAAAGAAAAGGCAGAGACCTTACCAGAGCACCGTCCCTTCGATTGCGCTATTGATCTCCTTCCAGGCACGGTTCCACCCAGGGGACGAGTCTACTCCTTATCATCACCTGAAACCAAAGCCATGTCAGAATATATATGGGAAAACCTAGAAAGGGGTTTCATCTGACCCTACACCTTGCCAGCCGGAACCGGCTTCTTTTTCATCGCAAAGAAGGACAGATCCCTGCGCCCCTGTATAGACTTTCGAGGCCTGAACGTTATCATCAAAAAGGACCGGTACCCGCTACCTCTGATCCCGGAACTACTGGACCGCTTTCAAGGAGCTAAACTCTTTACCAAACTAGACCACAGAAGGGCCTATAATCTTGTTTGCATATGACCCAGGGATGAGTGGAAGACTGCCTTTAACACCAGGGACGGCTAATACGAACAACTAGTGATGCCTTTCAGCCTTTGTAATGCACCAGTGGTCTCCAACATTTAATGAATGAGGTCTTTCATGACATGCTCTATACCAGTGTTATCATCTTTCTCGATGACATTCTAATCTTTACCAAAGATCTCCCATCCCATCGACTTGAGGTCCAACGAGTACTTCAATGCCTCCGTGATCACAAACTATTCACAAAACTAGAGAAATGTCTCTTCAAGCGGGAATCTCTCCCTACCTGTGCTTCATCATCTCCACTACTGGTTTTCAAGAAGGGGGCGGATCCCAAGCACTGGCCACCTGAAGCGACTGCTGCCTTCGAGGAACTCAAGTGCGCCTTCTTGCAAGACACGTGCCTCTGTCATCCGGACCTTTCACGTCCCTTCATGGTAGAGGTCGATGCTTCTGATTTGGCTGTTGGAGCTGTACTAAGCTAGCACTCCATGAAAGGAACACTGCTGCCAAGCTCCTACTTCTCCCACAAGTTCACCCCAGCCGAAAAAACTACGGTACCAGGGACAAGGAACTTCTCGCTATCAAAATGGTGTTTGAGGAGTGGCGGCAATGGCTCGAGGGGGCACAGCACACTACCACCATCTTCATAGACCATAAAAACCTCTAATACCTTAGCTGAGCTGATGGCTAAACCCTCACCAGGCACGGTGGGCCCAATTCTTTAGCCGGTTCAATTTCATCTTCCGCTATCGACCGGCAGCCAAGAACACGCTAGGTCGACGTGCTTTCCAGAATCTTTGATGCGGAGATGCACCCGTGAAGCATGACTGCATTATTGACCCAGTGAGGATACTTTTAGCCTCACACAGACTGTACCACTGGGGAAAACCACGGTTCCTCTTCATCTCCGGCAGAGAGTCCTGAGTTGGGGCCATGACTCTCTCACCGCCGGACATCTGGGAAGAGCCCACACCTTGGAACTCCTGCGGCGCTACTACTGGTGGCACGGGACATCAAAGCTTATGTAGACTCCTGTCCAACTTGTACCAGACAGAAACCTTTGGCGGGAAGTCCCTGGGGCTTGCTTTAGCTTCTACTAGTTCCTGAGGAGCCATGGACATACCTGTCAACAGACGGCCACCACGTCATCTGGGTAGTGGTCGACAGGTTTTCAAAGACAGCCCATTTCTCTCTGTTTCCTAAGCTTCCCCCGGCTATGAAGCTTCCTACCCACTTTCAATTCCTTGTCCGGCTGTGCAGCTCTCCGCCCAGCAGCTGCTGGCCCTTTGGGCTCACACTCAAAGGAACCTCTGCAAAGCAGCAGACCAAGCCAAGAGAACAGCTGACAAACAGAGGAGGCCGGCACCTCTCTTCAACCCTGGGGACCAAGTGTGGCTAGGCACTCACCACATCTGCCTGCTGGTACCCTCAAAGCGATTGGCTCCTCGATACATCAGCCCTTTAACCATCTCCGAGCACCTTGGTCCAGTCACCTACTGTCTAAGACTCCCATCATCCTTGAAGATACATAACTCATTCATTGTGTCTCTCCTCAAACCATAGGGGGTCATTTATCAAAATGCGCTAAGACGTTTTCGCATGCGAAAAGCCCCGTTAACACATGCAATAGCACCATATCGTATGGCGCGATGCAAATCTGAAAAAGAGGAGGAGTGGGCTGGGTTTGCCAGTCTGCAAAGTGCTATCGCACAGACTTAATGCTGATTTAACTACACCTTTTTCAGTAGTGTTAAGCCGTGCGATATCTTGCATTACGGGGCGGCAAGGTGTTAGCGCATTGTCTCCTGAAAGGCCTGTTTTAGTAGGTTTGAAGAGAGAGAGAGAGAGAGAGAGAGAGGGAGAGAGACTAGCCATAATGTCCTCTCCCTAGATAGGTATTTGTAACTCAAGGTGAGGGTTAGGAATTAGTGTAGGGGATTAGGGGCCACTTTGACATTCAATGTGAGACATACGAACAGAATAGTGGTCTCTTGTGAAGATTTGATGACCTACGGAGAGAGGAAACACCCAAAGATGAGATTTGTGCAATGTTCTCTTCACCTAGCTTGATGTTACCCAGGTAGAGTGTCCATCAAGCTAGGTTGAGAGAACCTTGCACAAATATCATCTTGGAGTGAGTTTCCTCACTCCGAAGGACATCAGATCTTCACAAGAGACCACTGTTCTTGTCGTATGTCTCACTTTGAATGTCAAAGTGGCTCCTAACCCCCTACACTAATGCCTAACCCTCACATCGAGTTACTAGGTGGGCCTCCCATAGGGATACAAATACCTATCTAGGGAGAGGACATTACGGCTTTTCTCTCTCTCTCTCTCTCTCTCTCTCTCTCTCTCTCTCCCCCCCTTCCTCCATGGTCCCCCAGTGGTTGTATGCAGGAAATACAACAGGTCTGGCACTTATTGCAAAGTCTGAAAATGTTATCACAATTTGCACTAACTTAGCTCTTCGCATAGGTAATCAGCACAAATTGCAATAAACTGTCTATTAGCATAAACCATACTTATCACATTTTAATAAATCCAGGCCATAGTAATAAAAAAATAAGTATGTCAAAACAGCTGATGAAAATCCAATAATTTAAAAAATTTGAATAAATGTGTTCTATTTCCCAAACACCAATAAAATATAAAAAAAAATCTGTTGAATAAAATATCCAATAATTTAAAAAGTTCTATTATCCAAAAACACAACAACATTTTTCAAAACTGAAACATCAAATTACAATAAATAATTAAAAACTAATAAGGATTAAAAATAATCTCCTGCTCTCCATACCTGAGATCTTTTGATTTCCAGTCACCCAGAGATTGTTGTGGATTGGTAGAGATAGAGCCACACAAACTTTATCTTCTCCCTCACATACATACTAACACATTCATTCTCTCACATACTCTCTCTCATATACACGCTAATGCATGTATGTGTGTGTGTGTGTGCATGCCTGTGAGAGCCTATATGCGACATATAGGCTCTCACAGGCATTTTCACACACACATGCTCTCACACTCACAGACACATAACACACACACACATTCATGCAGGCACTCATGCAGACACACAAACACACAGGCTCTCACATATACATACACGCACGCACAAAAGGCTCTCACAGAGACACATACACAGGCTCTCACATACAGACACACACACACATACATGCACAATGGCTCTCACAAAGACACCTAAACATGCACAATGACTCACACACAGACATGCACACAGGCTCTCATATGCATAGGCTCCCAGACAAACACACATACACACACAAAGGCTTTCATACAGACACACATATATGCACACAGACTCACACACAGACATGCACACGGGTGCTCACACAGACTTTTTCATACCTTCACATGGCCTCCACTTCGCTTCGGTCCATGGTGTTCACTTTGGACTATGGTGGGATGAGCTTCATCACAGCCCTGCCTGGCTTCTTGTTCATTTCAGGCCTCCACTATGGTCCTGCGGGCTTTTTTTTTTTTTTTTACATCAGGCTGTTATGGAATTAGTTCCACCACAGCCCCATAGGTCTTCTTTTTTATTTTGGCCATGGGGGGATGAGCTCCACCACAGTCTTGTTGGGCCTCTTGTTCACTTTGGGCTGTGGTGATATGAGCTCTACAATGGTCTACACAGGGCTTCTTTTTGCTTCAGGCCTTGGTGGGATGAGCTCCACTATGGCCCCGCCAGGCTTCCCACGCTGGGGAGGAAAAGTTGTGAGTGCCCACAAGAAAAGTTGTGCGCGGGTGCGCATGCGAGAAGCTTAGAGGGAACATTGTTTCCAGCTCTTCCTTTCTGTCTTTTACTCCACATCAGTCTTCCATCTCTCCCCTTAGCCTAAAACCACTCCAATGACTCCCTTTCTCTCTCCCTCCCTCCACATGGATATACTTTTGCTCTTCTCTCTCCCACTCCAGGAGCCGCTCTCCCCCTTTCCTCTGTCTTCCCTCCTACAGACCATCAGGTGTACTGGTTTGATGAAGCCATAGGAACAGAAGCCACTATGGCACCATGGAAGGAGGAGCTCCTGTGTCCTCCTCTGCCTCTACCACAGACTCTTGAACATCTAGAGTAGCATGTGTTCTGGGGTCTCAGTGCACCTGCATGCTGCATGTCTTGGATTTAGATTTTGAAAGTAATCAATTGCTTATCCAAACTCATGCTCAGGCGAGTTGCAATTTAAATTGGTAACTGAAGTAATGGAGGGCAAAGTAACTTGACTAAGGTGACATGGAGAATCAGTGGGAGAAGCGGGATTTTATCCCTAGTTCTCAGTCTGCTGCTCTATTAGGCTACTCCTCCACTCTCAGTTCCCCTGGCATGTGCTGCTGCTTAGAAATTCTGGAGGATCATAAGAGACAGAGGAGGAAGCAGCAGCTGCTTCTCCTGTGGTCCTGTCACTGCAACTTCTCTTGCACAACTCGGTTTCTGGCAGCTATGTTAAGCTTGTGCTTCTGATGGCCTGGAGGTGTATGTTTGTGGGTGGGGGAATGGGGACAGAAGGATGGGAAAGAGAAAGATTTTGTGGGGCTTGGGACTGTAATTCAGAATGAAAGTGAATGAACTGTGAGACAGGATAATGCCCCTCTCTGTAAATTTGGAGATATATATCTACACACATACATACATACACCCACACTACATTGACTGTCTGATTGCTAATCCTGGCTAAAATTGGTAGTAGTATATGTATAATTAATGTCTTTGGCTTAGATGGTTACCTAGGCAACTTTATTGTTGGTCTTATTTTGTGGTATTTAAACTGTTGCCCTCTGTTCGTCACTGCCTCCCACAAACTGTGAGTGGGCATATTTACCATGATGAAATGAAAGCTTTACTTAAATAAAGACAACATTTTTTTTTTAGTATTCTGAAAAAAAAGGATATAAAATGTTTATTTTTTATACTGGAAAAACATTAATGGAAGTAAAAAGCAACTTTGCCTTTGGCCCCAGCAGATCTGTCTAGTCAACTGATGTGTTTCTGCAGAATATTAATACAAAAAAACCACAAGTTTTAATTCAGTCACATCTCAGTCTTCAGTATAAGAAGTTGTTCATTATCTGCACATTAGATTAATTTAGTTTTGCTTCTTCTAAACTGGAAACAATTAATGGTTTCTTTGAAAGTTATCCAACATATTTTTTTAAAAACTGAAGTGGAGACAATACAAACAAAACAATACAACTTGGGCTCAGTCTGATGGCTCAGTGACATTGCTGTGCATTACCATATGGAGGACCTGGGTTTGATGTTGAAGTCAGGACCTCCATTCTGAGTCAGCCAGCTCTGGGGTTGATGCGGGAGCAGATCACAGGAACCTTCAGGCACTGATCAGCAGCAACTTGGAGAGGTCTTTGCTAGCCAGGTTCTGAAGGGAACTATGGCTTGTGGTCCCTAGCTGAGGACAGTCACTGCTGGTTAACTATTTCTGGGTTCTGTAACATATGGATAATCGGTTGATAAATATACTGGCAGGTTAGTTAGCGGTGGGAAGTGGTATATTTTATGTAGGGAATATGGGTGGACAGAAGTAAAGTTCCTATAGGAAGAATGGGTAAATAATTAGGTGGCTGATATTGTTACAAACGTCATATTCACTGATACATTATTACTTGCTTTTGTGCTGAACACTTATTGGTTAATTGACTGCTATTAACTTTTCTATTGTCCTTATGCGCTATATTTAATGTTATATTGTTTTTTTTTATTTATTATATTCTATTGTCTGTGCTTTAACACCTTTGTATACTGTCTTGGGTAGTCTCTTTGAGTGGGAAAGCAGTATATCAATACATACAATAAGTAAATAAATAGTTGCAAATAAAGGCTCAAGATGTCAAATCCTATAAGAAACTAATTCCAAATGAGCTGGAAATGCAAAAAGAGCAGGAAGAAATTGCTGAAACAAATCTCTCTCTGCACGCACTGAGTTATGGCCTTTGGGGTGTGCAACCTCTGCATTTGCACAGAGTATCATGTTCAATTGGGTGCTATCGTCCCTTTCTGAAGTGGCCCACAAGGCCTAAGAATAGCCAGCAATCCCCTTTTGATGCAGCCTGCAGAATTGAAGAAAGACTGGCCCTGAAGAAGTGTTGATATTAGCCTCTAACCCCCTAGCTAGCAGAAAAGTGGGTCTGAGTGTCCAGTGCAGTGGTTCTCAACACAATCCTCTGGAACTGCCTGGCCAGTCTGATTTTCAGTAAATATGCATGAGATATGTTTTTATACATTAAAGGCAGTGCATGCAAATATACAGTATATCATACATATTCATTAAGGGTATCCTTAAAACCAGACTTGCTAGGCAGTCTCCGAGGACTGGGTTGCGAACCACTGATGAGCACTTGTAATTCTTTTCCCTGCTTCCAGCCCCTCTCCCTGCAGCAAGGTTCTGTTTTTTGATTAACTACTTGAACTACTTGAGGAAGAAGTAACAAGTGCTAGACAGTCAGCCCCACTCTCCTGCTGACTGAGCCAAGGGGTTGATGGAAGGTGAGAGTCTACAAGTTGCTAAAATATCAGTTTTAAATCTCCAGTGAGAGATGAGAAGGGGACTCTAGGATTTGGGGAGGAGGAGCTGGGATTGATTGAGGACATGAGATATGGGGGAGGGGTTGTAGGAGCAAGGATTCAGAATTATAGAGGTAAGAGACTTGGGATTGGGATATTGAGTGGGGATTAAGAGATAGTAGGGACTCAGAGACATGAGGAAGAGAGTTGGGACTGGGATACTGAGTGGGGACTATGGGATGGGAGGGCAGCAGAAATCCAAGGACTGGAAGGTAGAGTTGGGACTGGGATATTATAGGGACTTGGATATAAGGGGACAGCAGGAATTTGAGGACTGAGTGGAGAGGAGAGGAGGTGATGTGAAGCACCTGGAGGGCTGGGGAGGGAGTGATGGGAGGGAAATGGGCAGATGAAAATGCTGAGGAAGGGGTGAAAGACGAGACAGGGGAGGGTGTAAGCCACAGGGAAGGTTCTGCAGCTGGAGAGGGGATGGGGTTGGGGAGAAAGTGAATACAGAGGGTTGAAATGGGGAACTAGGTGATGGGAGAGGAAACAGGTTACATGACAGAAATATAGAGGAATTGGAAGCTTGGAGAGGAAATTAGAGTGGGAACTGGAAAGTTGGTAGGTAGGCAAGAAGTGAAAAGAGCGAGATTGAGGGCTGGGAAGGACAATGGGCCTAAGACAGGTGGGATGAAGGCGAAAGAGGAGTAATACTGAAGAAGGGAATGGGTGGAGAAGGCTGAAAGTCAGAGAAACATGTGGCAGATGAAAAGCAGAGAGAGGTTAAGAGACGTGATGGCTGAGAGAGTAGGAAAAAGACATTAAAGCTATGGGAGAAATAACAGAAGAGAAAGAAAGAGAATGGGAGAGTCTGAAAGGGGGAGAGGGAAAGGGCATGCTTGAGAGAAGTGAGGTGATCTTTGTAAAGTAAGATTCAGTGTCAGTATATTTTTAGTGATTGAAATGTTTTAGCATTGGGAATGTGCATTTCTTATATCCTTGCATTTTGCAAAGTACAGAAGAAAATGCATTTATATTTTTATTTCTCGTGTTGCAATGCATATGGAGTCTGGCTTCTTGGAGTTTCCATTTTTTTTTCTGCATTTTTCTATTTCTAATTTATGATCCCTTATTCTTTATTTGGTGAGGGTATGTGACTGAGGTGAGGGATTCTGCTTGCAAGTAGTAGCAGTCCAGCTTATTTTATTTTTGTGGTAAGAGCAGTAGTGGTGTTCTAGGGCACAGTGTAATATTTACATTGCTACCTTTTCCTAGGTAAGGTTGTTACTTTTTGAGCCCTGGCAATTAGTGTGGTTTTGGTATGGCAGGCTTGCTATAGAGATTCTGAATGACTTTTTGCGAAAATGTGTGATCATACATTTCTCTTCTTAGCTACAGCATGAGCCCCAGAATGAGGTAATTAATGGGCAGCATACGAGGCATGGTTGGCTGAGCCCTGCTTTGTGCAACCCGAACTTTGCACACAACACCCTATTGAGTCCTTCCAGTCTCTGTCTTAGCCTTAGGCTGAGTGAGATAGCGGGAGAGTGTGCAAGAAGCACTGGATATAACTCTGAGTATTGGGAGTAAAAACAGTGAGGGTGCTTTGGCAGCCACATGTAGATACTATGATAACTAATTTACAGGGCCATTCGTCAAAATGCTTTGGCAGCCACATGTAGATATTATGATAACTAATTTACAGGGTCATTCATCAAAATGCTTTATGGCATTAAGGCACGCGATAACGCCTTAATGCATGCGTTAATGTTATAACGCATGAGATAATTGTACTACCACATGGCATGAATGTGAATTTTTGGAAGGGGCGGGATTAGGGAGGGGGCAATATCGCAAGGTTTTAACACTGGAAATAACTACACCTTTTTTCCTGGCGTTAAGCTTTGTGATATGCCCGAAATGGCCATAAGAAAGAGAGAAAGCCTCTGTGGAGGCCTTCACAGTATTCAACTATTTATATGACTATAGGAGGGCCAACTAATAGCTCGAGGTGAGCTGTTGGTGGTAGTTTAGTATTTAAGGGCCAGTTTTACATGCAGAGTGAGACGTACATACAGCACAGTACACCTTGGTGAAGATTTGAAGTAATTTGGAGTGAGGAAAGTCTCACAAAGATGAGATTTCTACTATGTTATCTCAGCCTAGCTTGATGGTACCCTTACAGTCCATTAAGCTAGGGCATTGTCACTTTAAATGATACAGTTCCTATGATGATAGTGTTTCCCTGCAGCGATTCCGGCTGTTGAGGTGCAATTATTTGAGGAACTGTATTTAATGACACAAGAAAGGTCTTTTTGTGCTGTTGTATTTTTTTTTAGTGTAGAAGTTGCAGTTATTCCTGTATGGTGTGGGAGTAGTTTGATTTACCAATTATAGACAGAGCATGCCTGCAAGTGGTCTACAGATGCCCCTCGTTAAAATCAAGGACTTCAAAAAAATATAAATCAGAAGATAGTAAAACTCTAGAAGGGATCTAACAGTGGAAAAGCTCTGACAAAATACCCTATAGAAGGAGCTGGTCTATTGTGACAGGTTCATATGTCTCATCCTGTTTTAAAAATTTGAAATAGAAAGATTGGGACCTTCAGTACTTCTTTTGGCCATGAGTCCGCTCCTTGTCTGCACTGCCTGCTCTAGGGAAGTTGGTTTGCCACTCAAAATTTTAGTTAATGTAGGTGTGCCTTTGACGAAAAGGTTGGCAAACTCTGATCTATAGACCCAAGCACTTCATTGTTGTCCAACCTTCCTGGGGGAGGTTAAGATATTACCAACAATACCTAGAGGCAGCGAAGACCTCAATTTGTCAGAGGTGTGTATGTAAGGGAAGGGTTTAGAAAACGGAGTGGGTAGGGACCGCAATGGGGCAGTGGGGAGGGAAGGAAGACAGAAAAAGAACCTGGAAGATGCTATAAGCATTGGCATGAAGGCAGCCTGTATTTTTCGGGGCGGGGGGCAGTGCTTTTTTGCACAAGGTGCTGTTTAGTCTACAGCTGGCCCTGTCCATACAGCCCCTCCCTCACCCCCACTAAAAAAAACCCCAAAAAAACAATGTTCGCAAGAAATTTCCGTATTTTGGATGCTTTACTCTTGCATGTTCCCCTCTTTCTTTGGCAGGCTTTTTCCCACTCACGCTTTGGAGGCGAAAGAGCGATGAAAAGAAAAAGGAACTCTGAAAGCCTGTTAGCCGAGCGAGAGAGGCTCGCCATAGAGGAGGTCTTAAAGCAGCGGGAGGTCGTCTCGACTGCCGGACCGCAAGATCTGCGAGCCTCACACCACCCCGCACGGTGACAGGCGAGGAGAGAGGGGTGGGGGCGTGTCGCGAAGCCGGAGTCAGGAAGTGACGTCAGTCACGAAGCATAAACACACCGCCGCGGGGCCCTGGTAACGGAGAGCGCTGCCCGGCAGCAGCAGCAGCAGCAGTGGCGGCGACGAGTAGGAGCGTTCTTCGCTTACTGTGCCGGTCGCCTTCCTCCAGTGTTTTTATTATTATTATTTTTAGTTTCTGTGTATATGCCCGCGCGCTGGTGTTGACCTCGCCAGCCTCCCTTATTCTGTTGTGGCTCTTTGTCGGGGGTGATTCCCCTCTCTTCCCTCCTCCTCGGTTCTGTGTGTGTGCAGCAGTGGAGGCCGTCGTCGTCTTCTCTTTCCTCCCTCTCGCACTGAGCTGGGTGGCCGGGAAGGATGGAGAAGCTCCGCGACCTGAGGGAGATCCCACCAGAGGCACTGCTGCCCGTGACCCCCGCTGAGCCGTGAGAGGGGCCGGACGCTGGCCCGCCCTTCTCCCGCTCCCGTCGGCGGGAGCAGCCGTAGCTGTGAGCAACTTTCACTCCCAAGCTCTCTAGTCCTGTCCCCTTAGGTCATCTGTCTTCCGGCGCTCAGCCCCCCCCCTCCCCCTCCCCCTCCCGGCTGAAAGCGCCTCGCTGCGAAGATGGCGACGGGGACGAGCTGGCAGCACTACTACAGCGGCTCTTGCAGTTCTGGAGCTGCCAAATTCGGCTCCCCCTCTTCTCATGCCATGGCTCACCTATCCGGCATAAGCATGGAGTACAGCGCCGAGCTGCACCTGAAAATGAGCAAGAAGATAGCCCAGTTGACCAAGGTAGGTGAAGGAGTCGCTGGCAGCTTGCGCTGCCTTGCTGTGCTGTTGCATCTTGCTTGCCAGGGAGAAAGGAGGGCGAAGCTGGAATATCCTGCTGGCAATACAGAACGGACCTAACCCAGGCTTCGAAGCCCCCATGGCCATCCTGTTCTGAACCAGACCCACTGACAAGGGGCAACGTTAGGAGTTTCATGCACGTACGTTTAATATTCGCGATAAATTTCTGAAAAAGCGCTTAGGGGAAACTTTCACTTTAAGTGGGTTTATAGTTAAACGGGGATGCCTGTCAAATATGCTAATAGGTAACTATGGTTCATATACAGGTGTTCCTGAAGGGCAAGTTGGGAGCAAGCCATGTGAGTGCTGTCCAAAGTACCTAGGACATTAGGGAAAACTTTGGCGTGGGTACAAAGAGAGCTTGTAAAGTTCTAGGCACCTGAGAGATGATGTAATGTACCTTTTTGAAAGGTATTTAAGTTCTGACCCAAAGTGTATCCAACCAGGAATTGTGTATAAAAATGACTTTAATATGCTGGGAGTATATGAAAGATGTTAGTAAGGAGCCCATGTTAGTCTTCCTACCTCTCAAAGAAGAAATATAAGATGTGGTTTGTAAGCCTATAACCATGAATGATCTTCTCTGGCATCCCAAACAAGATTTTTCTGGTATTATAACTGTTTTCCTTCTCCATCGTTGTGAGCTTCTTAAACACAAAAATCTGACTCTTTCAAAAGCTTATATAGTAGCTGCCATAATGCTAACCAAGCAGATCCTGACTTGTATTAGGATTACAGAGAAGAAAGAACTACTGCTCTCTAGCATTTTTCATATATACAAAACCTATACATTTTCCAAGGCATTGATCTTGTTGCTTTTATTCTAAATTGTATAATTGCTAGTGCTGTGTATCTGTACAGCATATATTAACACAGCTATTCATACTAGAAACACTATGCTCCTTTAAAAAGGAAACACAAATAATTCTTTAAACTGGGCAATCTTCAACCTGTCTGAAGAAGATGGTCTATGTTTTCCCAACAATACTGAAGAATATTTTTGACTTGTGTTGAATTAGCATCTGCTTGTACTTGCTACAACTTGTTCAGCAAATCAAAGAGCAGCAGTCGGAGGTAAATTTAATGTATTGCTTATAAGATTCACTTAAAAAAAAATAAAAATCAAGCTCCCCCCCCCCCCCCCCCCCCCAGGTACACTATTAGTAATTGGAGTCCTAAGAACATTAGTGCCATGCTGGGTCAAATGAAGGTCAATTGAGCCCAGCATTCCATCTCAGACAGTGGCCAGTCTGGGTCACAAGTACCCAGCAGATCTCCATTAATCTGTTTCTGGTATCTCACTCCCAGGGTTAAGTGCTGGCTTTCCCAAGTCTACCTACCTTTTACGGCTTTTTCCTTCAGGAACTTGTCCAATCTCTTAATTGCCTTGACCATGTCCTCTGTCAACAGATTCCATAGCTTGTTTGTGTGCTGAGTGAAAAAAATACTTCCTACAATTTTATTTTAAATTTGCTAGTTTCATGGAATGCTCCTAGTCCTAGTGTTTGAAAGGGTAAATAACCTAAATACTGAATGGTGACTTGCACTTTTTTTTATGTGCTTGCAACAAGGTTTAGGTCATGTTAGATATTATTTCTTCAAGTGCTTGTTCATGCGGAAGAAAAATCTTAACTGCAATTGGAATCAAGCCCTGGCAAGTACAAGTGTAATTTTTGTTTTCTTTTTCCCATTTGTTATCTTATAAATATCAGACTTGGAAAATATCCCTCAAATAGTGAATTAAGACTTTTTAATGTAACAAAACCTGCACTATAATCTGTGCTAAGTTTTAGCTCTAGTTTACTTGCATGCTCACAAGCCACGCTTGAGTAAAGCAGGAGCTGTAAGCTAATAGATGCAAATTGAGCAGGAGTAAATAAAGCACACTAAATGGAAAACAAAATGTTCTAAAAATCACAAAGTACTTTAAAAGTGCTTTTAAAAACAGGCTTAGGGAGGTAGGTGCAGGAAGTTGGAAGGAGTATGACCCAAATGGTCTTGCATGCAAGACTTTGTCCGGTTTGGGGTGCACAGCACCAATATTGCATGCAAGGCCATTTTATTAGGCAAAACATATTGAGTAAAAGGAAAGGGTAAGCTCTCAGAGTGGGCACCTACAGCTAAACATTACACACGTCTGATGTTGTACATTCTAACTTGGCACAAAAGGAACTCCTTTCTCCGCAAGGGCTGAAAAGTGAAGGAGCTTGCTGCTGCCTTTAGGGTTGGAAGTGGAAGAGGCTGCTGCTGTTACTAGTTCGGGGGGGGCGTGAGTGAATGAGCAAGCATTTGTGTTTTCAGGTGCTGTGTGTGAGTGAGACAGCATGTATGTGTATATGTGAGCGATTGAGAGCCGGTGAGAGAGAGGAGAAAGTTGCAAGCAAACCATCCCTTCTCCTGTTAATTCAAAACAATTTCAGGTCACCTGGATATCAAACTGTCCCAGGTATGCAGAGCAAAATTTTTTTTGTATCCTTATTTTTCATAATTGGGCCTTTGTCTGCTATTTCGAAATCTTATTGGCATCTAGAAATTTTTGATATGAGTTTTTAATTATTGGATATTCCATTCATCAGCTGTTTCAAAATAATCTGTTCTTTTTGTTAGTATGGTTTTGCTGCTATCGATTTTATATTTCTTGATTTGTTTTTTTAAGGACTAGTGATGTTTTGTTTTTTTTCCTTTGTTACACTGCATACAGAGACTCTGACTTTTTTTTGTAGTTTCCAGTTCAGTTTTTGTCTGCATTCTTCTAGTTATGCATTTTGTTTCTTTTATTCTTTGTTCAGTGAGAGTCAGCCAGGGCCGGAGGAACCATTAAGCAAGCTAGGCCTGTGCCTTGGGTGCCTCGGCAAAATGGCGCCGGTGACCTTTAGCCCCTACCATGTGACAGGGGCCAACCAATGGCACCAGTATCCCATGTCAAATGGTAGGGGCTGAAGGCCACCGGCACCATTTTGGTTAGTGGCAGCTGAGGCTCCGGGAGCGGCAGATCCCGGAGCCTCAGCTCCGGGATCTGCCTCCCCCCCCCCCCCCAGTGGACCACCAGGGTGGCACTGGGGGGGGAGGCAGGGCGAGTCGGGGGCTGGCTGGCTGCCTGCCGCGGCACCCCCTAAGTCTCGGCACCTGGTCTCCGGCTGTGCCGATCTTCCTTTCTTCGGCTACATGATCAGCTAGACTGGCTGCGCCGATCTTCTTTCTGTGTATGTGAGAAAGGAATGGAGCTTCTGTGTGTGTGTATGAGAAGGGAATCTACCAGTTTAAAAAAATGAAATGTGATAATACATATACCTCAACTTTTGAAAAGTTGGATGAAAGATGAAATTACTGAATTTTAAGCATCCCTCTTCTGGAAAATTAAAATTTATCAAAGTGGTTAGACAAATACTAAAGCAAAAAAAAATGAAAGTATTTAAAATTTTCATTTCAGCAAAATCACAAATTTAAGATACTGATGCCAGGTGGGTTTTGTTTTGGTTTTTTTTTTTTTTTTTTTTTTTAAGCCTTTAGAAAATGTATATTTTTTTTTTAATGACTAAGGGGTAGATTTTCAAAGGGATACACGTATACCCCCTGTGCACGCTGAGCCTATTTTGCATAGGCTCGGCGGCGCGCGTAAGGTCGGGGGCGTGGCCAGAGGGCATGTCCAGGGGCATGTGGGCGGTCCGGGGCGTGTGGGCATGGTTAGGGATCGGGGGCATGTCCAGGGGTGTGTGGGCGGTCCGGGGGCGTGGCCGAGTGCCCCGACACAGCAGCCTGTGTCGGGGCCTGCTGCGCCGGTGCGTGCAAGTTACTACTGCCCGGAGGCAGTAGTAACTTCTCCGATAAAGGTGTGTGTGGGGGGGTCTAGATAGGGCCAGGGGGGTGGGTAAGGGAAAGGAAGGTGCGGGGGGGGGGGGGGGTAGAAAAAAGTTGCCTCCGAGGCCGCTCCGATTTCGGAGCGGCTTCAGAGGGAACGGGCAGTGCACGCAGGGCTCGGCACGCGCAAGTTGCACAAATGTGCATCCCCTTGCGTGCGCCGACCCCGGATTTTATAAGATATGCGCGGCTACGCGCGTATCTTATAAAATCCAGCGTACTTTTGTTCGCGCGCGTATGTTTTTAAAATCTACCTCTAAGACTGGAATCTTCCCATTTAAAAGGAAAGCTGACTAAGGATGTCTTTCTGTTCCATATCTCCCACATGAATCATACGACTGATAGTTTGAAGAAAGGCACTTGCTTTCTTGCCTGAAAGTGTAAAACAAGAGAAGTTGTACGGTATGGGTGGCTGTCCCTTGTGAGGACAGAACCTGAAGGAATGGTGTCATTTCGCCTTCTGATAGGAATGTAGTTTTTCTTATTTAACGGTTGGGAGTATCACTTTCACTTTTAGTAAAAGTGAAAAGTGCTGCAAGTCTGAAATCAAGGTGCTTCTGTGAGTCAGGGAGGGTGCTTCTGTGTGTGTGGTGTATGTGTGAGAGAAGAGACTGGTTGTGGTCTCTAAGGAAGAGGACTATGAGGACAGCTTCAGCAGCTACTGCTTCTGGTGTGGCCTGCAAGGGAAAGGAGTAGGAGAACTGCTGGAGAGGATAAGTAAAGGTGGCTTAAGTTCATTTTTCTTGATTGACTACCATTTTAATTATTGGGTAGTATGTGATATCTTCTGTTTGAAATATTTCATTGGTGTTTGGAAAAGCTTTCAAAATTTGCATGAGTCTTGAATTATTGGATATTTTGTTCATTAATTATGATTGATTTATTTATCTCTATTTTATTGATTTATTTCACGAGGAATGTGAAATTTTTGTTTTTTCATTGTTACTGTATAGAGTCTGGCGTAATGCATTTTACAGTTCAGTTGTCTGCACATTTCTATTTATACTTTATGTGGATTTAGTCTGTATTTGGTGAGGGTTTGTGTTCTGCATGCAAAGACTGAGATGAAGCATTATTTTAGCATGTGGTTTCTCTGTAGGGATCTGTAGTAGCTTGGCCTGTTCTGTTTTCCTGATAGGAGGTGTATTGATATTTTAGATTCTGGTGTAATATTTGTGGTATTCTTTTTCATAGGTGGGGTTGTTATTCTTTGAGTGTTGGCAAATAGTACTGTGATACGGGAGGACCATCCCGAAATATATCATAATAGATATGATGCCATATGAATTCCAAGATGCAAAGTTTTCTTGTTGGCATCACAACAGTGCATGACATTATCACAACAACTTGTATATGAATTTTAACTCAGAATGTTATAAATGCATAATTTAAAATTGTGTATGGGGAGGGGGCACCAGACTGTAAAGTTTACCTAGGGTGCCTAATATCCTTGCACCGGCCCTGGGGTCAGCACATGTGATTCAGGTGAGGTTTTCTGCTGCCATGTAGTTTGTGTAGGGCTTATAGCAGCCTGGCTTGTTCAGTTTTCCTAATAGGAGATGTATTGGTGACTTAAGGCCTGGTGTAATATTTTCAGTGTTGCCTTTTCTGTTTGAGTACTGGAAATTGTGCTGTTTTGGTGTGAGATGTTTGTTTATGCAATTTCTGTTCAGACAGTATATGTATTTTTCCCTTGTCATTTTTAGCAATAAAAATAACTGGGCCTTTATTTTTTATTTCTGCCATGAATTGTAATGAGCAGTGTGTCTCACGTGTGAGCGTGGTCTGTCAGATGTATCATGAAGGGAACAAGGTTGAGAACTGGCCTAGAGAATGTTACTTGCAGTTTTATTTGGTTCAAGGTTTTTTTTTTTTTTGTTTTTTTTTTTTTTTTTTAATAATCAATGATAGTGTTCTGTGTAACCTAAAGAGGTATGTCTTATTGTAACTATTTATTTTTGTTTAGATTTATAATAATTTGTTCCATTTTATCCTTTTTTATTTTCTATTATATCCTGGTTTAGTTAGCATGATTTACAGGCAGTATATAATATATAAACAAACCTAAACTTAACTAGGAACTGAACAAAATTAAGATGTAGGCAGCAATCCAGAAGCAAGAAGGGGCCTTCTAGTCTTTTTTTTTTTTTTTGTTTTGCATAGAGTATCATATGTATGATTTTTACCTGAAGATGAGGTTGTATGTGTACACAAAGTGCAAACAGCTCCTTTATCTCAGAGAACAAGTCCAAACTCTGGAGACTAGAGGGGGAGAAAGAAATATATAGATGAGACCTTCAGGGACATAGTAGCCAAGTCTCAACTCTAGTAGTCTGGCAGCCCTGGTGCCTTCTTGGAGGAGGAAGGTCTCCTGGTCAGAGAGCATGAACCTGGTGCAGTAGGAAATGATCATGTAGCAAGGACCTGCTCTCCTGGTGATGCATTGTCCTCTTGTACCAAGGATGTGTCTCCTAGGGCTACCCAGGAGGGAGCAGTTAGGTCGGCTATCCTAGTTGGTGATTCGATAATTAGGAATGTAGATAGCTGGGTGACTGGTGGGCATGAGGATTGCCTGGTAACATGTAGTACATGTGGGCACCAAAAACATAGGAAATTGTGGGAGGGAGGTTCTGGAAGCCAAATTTCAGCTCTTGGGTAGAAAGCTGAAATCTAAAACCTTCAGGGTAGCATTCTCTGAAATGCTCCCTCTTCCACATGCAGAGCTCTGGAGTCTCAATGTGTGGATGAGACAGTGGTACAAGGAAGAGCGATTCAGTTTTGTAAGGAGCCTTTTGGGGAAGGGGAGATTTTTTTTTTTTTTCCAAAGGGATGGGCTCCTCCTTAACCAGGGTGGGCTACTGGCACTAACCTTTAAAAAGCAGCTAGAGCAGCTTTTAAACTAGAACAAAGGGGAAAGCAGACAGTTGCTCAGCAGCACATGGTTTGGATAGAGGTATCTTTGAAGGATATTAATGAAGCATTAGAGTTAGGGCATCCCAACAGAGAGGTTCCAATAATAAGAAAAGTAGTCCATGTGCCTAAAGAAAAGAATCACTTGAGCTAAAAGATTCCAAATTATCCCTTTTAACTGCTAATACAAACACACATTTCAAAGTGTGAATTTTATGCTAATGCCAGAAGACTAAGAAGAAGATGGGAGAGTTAGTGTATAGCAGTAAATGATGACAAACTTAATTGGCATCTCGGAGACCTGATGGAAGGAGGATAATCTATGGAACAGCGCTATACCAGGGTACACATATCACAATCGTGCCAATAGAGAAAACTTTGTGGGAGAGGCGGCGAGCGCCCATTCTCTCCTGGGCACGCAATTCAGGAAGCCCAGGTATGCAAACTAGGGCCCGCAGTAAAAAAAAAAAAAAAAAAGTGCTAGGGACACAAGCATGTCCCTAGCGCCACCTTTTTGACACAAGTGGCGGCTGTCAGCGGGTTTGACAGCTAATGCTTAATTTTACCGGTGTCTCTTGTCAAACCCACTGACAGCAAGGGGTTCGGAAAATGGACGTCTGCAAAATTGAGCGTCTGTTTTCCAACACGCGGGCCATGGGCAGACTTTTTTTTTTTTTTTTAATTTTCTTTATCTTTAGGGCCTCCGACTTAATATCGCTATGAGATTAAGTCAGAGGGTGTACAGAAAAGCAGTTTTTTTTTTTTTCTGCTTTTCTGTACACTTTCCCGGAGCCGGCCGAAATTAACTCCTGCCTTTGGCAGGCATTAATTTCTGAAAGTAAAATATGCGGCTTGGCTGCACATTTTACTTTCTGTATTGCACGGGACTAACTACTAAGCTCATAACATGCATTTGCATGTTGCGGGTGCTATTAGTTTCAGGGGAGGGGGGTTTGGATGCACATTTCCCACGCGCTGTTACCCCTTACTGTATAAGGGGTAAAAATAGCTCCTCTCCTCTCCCTCTCAATGTTGAGGAACATAGACCTCAAATACCACCAGCTCGAGATGCAAAATCCCTGGATGATTTCACAAAGAGAGCATTTCAGTCCAGCATGCTAAATGTGAAAATTCAAAATCATCAGTTTTTCATTGCACAATAACTATTTGTAAACCTACAGGCTCTAAAGCCTTATCTACAACAGGGATCCTCAGACTCCAACCTATCCACAGAATATCATAACATGGAAGGTCTGATACCTCCTTCGCTCCGTTTTTATGAGGGTTTTGACACTTCCTCGACCTCTGCAAATGCTATAGCAGCAAGGAGGCTCGCATGGCTCGGATCCAGTGCCATTAAGGACGACATGCATTACAAATTAGCCAATCTTCCATGCCATCCTGACAGTTTGTTTGGAGATAAGTTCAGAGACAGTAACAAAACTAAAGGAGCAAAAGACAGCAGTGCTATCACTGATGTCTCCTCACCAGCCTTCGGCATCTAGATGACAATACTCTACTTACCAGAAGCCCAGCTATTCCAGAACCTACAAGGTGTACTCGTATTATGGACCTCCACCATATCAACCTGCCAAACAGCAGCCTTACCAGCAACAAGGACCACGACTGCGCCCCAGAGCCCCTCAACTGTCCCGTCCACAAACAGATTCTCAACTCTCAAAGACCCAGCAGGATTTTTAGAAATACTCTTGCCACCAGCTCAGACCTTTGGTAGGAGGCAGGTTGTCCATGTTCCTCCCTGCCTGGGACAAAATCACGACCGACCAATGGGTCCTGACTATAAGAGGGTTGCTCTCTCAATTTCACATCCCTTCCGACCCTCCCACACTTGTTTCCTCAAACAGCACATCGAGGACCTCTCCTTCGGGAAATCAAAATGCTCCTCCAACAAAAGTGCATTTGGGAATTACCTTCTCCACAACCTCATCATGGGTTCTATTCATAATACTTCCTTATTCCCAAGAAGTCAGGAGGGCTATGTCTAATCTTGGACCTACGCATACTCAACAAATACCGCCACAAAGAGAAATTCAAAATGACTTCTCTCAAAACCATTCTCCCCTTCCTTCGACCCAACGATTGGATGTGTTCACTGGACTTGAAGGATGCATATGCCCACATACCAATGCATCCCAATTCCTGGTGTTACCTTTGCTTCCAGAATAACGGCAAACATTTCCAGTACAAAGTATTTCCATTTGGCCTCTCCTCTGCCCCCAGAGTCTTCACCAAATGTCTAGCCGTAGCAGTGGCACACACCTCCAACAGGGGATGCAAATATTTCCTTACCCGGACGATTGGCTACTAGTAGCACCCAACCAGTCTCTCCTACAGGACAATCTGATTCACACCATTTCTTACCTCGACAATCTGGGTCTACTGATCAACTACAAGAAATCAAACCAACAGCCAACACAAACCTTGCAGTTCGTTTTTTACAATGGGGTCTGAAACATCAATGGACCCAGTTCCTTCATCCATTGTCGACACCCCTCCCCCCCCTCTCCATCACACTGTCAGCATGAAAAAAGACCTACAATAGTGGCTACTCCCACCAACACTAACGACGGGATCACCTCTACAACCTCCTGTACATCAAATAATACTCGCCACAGATGCCTCTCCCAAGGGATGGGGTGCTCACCAAGGCAACTTTCAAACTCAGGGACTTTGGTCCACCACGGAATGCAATCAACACACAAACCTTCTGGAACTACAAGCTGTATGGAACGCCCTTTGAGCCTTCAAAGAATTCCTGCAAGGGAAGACGGTGATGATTCAGACAACCAAGTCACAATATTTTGTTTGAATTATAATCTGTCCTTTCTCTTCCTCCCCGCCAAGTTTTTAATTACCCTGTTATATGTAACTGCATTTTCCGCACCACTGTTCTAGTTTATGTTTCACGATGCACCCTTGTTTTATGTGAACCAGCATGATGGGACTGCGATCTCGAATGCCGGTATATAAAAACCTTACATAAATAAATAAATAAATAAATTTTACATAAACAAGGTAGGAGGTTCAGGTTCTTGGAACCTCTGCAGAGAAGCAGTCTGGATTCTGGAATGGGCTCACGACAGGTCTATTTCCCAACAAGCAACTTACTTACCCATAATCAGCAATTCAGAGCAGACAGACAAACTGAGCAGAATATTTCACCCCCATGAATGGTAACTACATCAAATAGCGACCCACATTTTCTCTACTTGGAGTCTTCCCTGCATCAGCCTTTTCACGACAGAACGCAACAAAGTGAAGAATTTTTGCTCAGTGTATCCAAGCCCACACAGGATAGCTAAAGATGCATTCCTCATAAATTGGTCTCTGGGTCTTCTATACGCGTTCCCTCCGATACCACTCATTTCTCGCACGGTCCAAAGATGCTTCGAGGACCAGGCAGATTTGATTCTCATCGCGCCAGTGTGCCCAAGACAACCATGATACAGTTACCTAATACAATTGTGAATCTCAGTCCAATTCCCCTAGGCAGCAGCCCTCGGCTACTTACCCAGGAGAACAGATCACTACTTCATCCACTTCATTCTTCACTGCATCTCATGGCATGGAGATTGAAAGGCTTGTTTTCCAAATCTTGAACATCTGTCCTCCTCTCCAAGACATACTAATCTCCTCCAGGAAATCATAGACTAGGCTCAGCTACCAATGAAAGTGGTCACACTATGCTTCTTGGTGCTCAATGGCAGGTATGGACCCACTAATTTGCCCACCAGAATGTCTTCTGGCCTACATCCACATACTCTACAGTGAAGGCCTAGCCACTGCCTCACTCAGAGTACACTTAAGCGCCATAGCAGCTTACCATACTCCCCTAAACGGGGAACCTATATGTCATTCTCTTGTCTCCAGATTCTTGAAAGGGGTCTTACGCTTCCATCCCCTGACAAACCTCCAGTGCCGTGGGATATCAACATAGTCCTCTAGCAACTCATGCTACCCCCTTTCAAACCATTGGACACTTGTCATCTACAATACCTTTCTTGGAAAGTCTCTTCTTAACTGCCCTCACATCAGCAAGGCTTGTCAGTGAACTACAAGCATTGTTTCACTACCCTCATCTACAATTTTACCATGACAAAGTTACACTAAGCATACCCCCCCCCCCCCCCCCCCCAATTTTCTACCGAAGGTGGTTTCGGTTTTTCACATTAACCAAACCATCACTTTACCCACTTTCCAGCGAAAACTTCACACCCTAGGTTGTAAACATGTGCTTGCCTATTACAAAAAGCGCACTCATTCACCCAACAGACCTTCACAACTTTTCCTCTCCTTCAACCCAAACGTGCCAGGATGTCCAGTAATAAAAAGAACATTATCTTCTTGGATATCCAACTGTATACAATTCTATTATCAAAAGCGGTCGGAACAACTATCCGTGATACCTAAAGCACATCAAGTCTGTGCAGTGGCTGCTTTGGTTGCCCACTGCCATGAGGTCCTTCTCATAGACCTCTGTAAAGCAGCTACGCGGTCATCACTACATACCTTCACATCCCATTACTGTTTGGACAAACAAGCTGTGGATGATGCACTATACTGCAGAAAGGCACATATTCAACAGATAAAACACCTTCATAAGAACTGTCTGCCTCTGCTTTTCCGTATTGAGCAAAAAACAAACAATTATACTCATAACTATATGCTCAATACGATAGCTGGGGACTCCCAGATAGCATGGCTAAGTCAGCTGCTTATCTATGTGAAAAAAGCAAGTTTGCTTACCATAAATGGTGATTTCCGTATATAGCAGATGAATTAGCCATGCTGACCCGCACGCCTCCCTGGACAGTTCCGACATGACATACTAACTTGCTTTGATATGGACTGAGAAGCCTCAGGCAGATGCAGGAAGATACAAGAGGGAGCACCTCACTGAAAGACTTTGGTAATCTTGGAGAGCTCTGCCACCTAATGGCATGGAAGACGTATCCAGACAGCATGGCTAATTCATCTGCTATCTAAGGAAAACACTGTTTACGGTGAGCAAACTTGCTTTTTCTGTCAATAAGCAGGACTGAAGAGCAAGTTTACTTTTTGTAAAGTGTCGTTTACCCCCCCCCCCCCCCCCCCCCCCGAGATAGGATGAATTAGTTATGCTAAATACCTGCCTGCCTCCCTGGAGAATAGACTAACTAGCAGGCTGATACAGAGCGCGCTGAAAACGCGCGTCCAACCCGCCGAACCTAATAGCGCCCTCAACATGCAAATGCATGTTGATGACCCTATTAAGTATTCACGCGTGATTCAGAAAGTAAAATGTGCAGCCAAGCCAATTTCAGAAATTAGTGCCTACCATAACGGTCGGCGTCAAAAAGAGGCACTAGGGACGCGCTAGTGTCCCTAGCGCCTCCTTTTGCCCGTTTCTACCGCTGGGCCTCATTTAAATACTGTATCGCGCGTGCCGGGGAGAGCGGGCGTTCACCCGCGGACTTTACTGAATTGGCCTGTAGGTTAGCTCTAAAATTCAGGAGGCAAAGGCCATGCAGGAGTTCCCACACATGCTCAGTAGAGCAAAAGCTCTTCTAGTTGAGAGGTTAGTTTGCCTTCGAATGATGTCGCCTACATGCCATGGCTAATTTATCCTGCTATTTAGGGAAAGCAGTGTTTACAGTAAGCAAACTTGCTATGTAGATCTGAGCTGAAGCTATGGCATTACAAGAAGAACTTTTAATGGGTAATGGAGGCTTTTTCCTCTTTCAGATGGCTCTGGAAGTATCTGTCTTTTTTTGGCACTAGGCACGAATACGACTGTGTGACTGGATCTTTTTGGTGTTTGGGCACTGGCCTGGTTTGGCCTCTGTTGGAAATAGGATGCTGGGCTTGATGGACCCTTGGTCTGACCCAGTATGGCAATTTCTTATGTTTTTTTAACTGTCTTTAGAGAAAATGTTTTTTTCATCATTGCATGGCTTAAGGGTACTTATAGATATTTTGAACATATGTTCCTTCTATAAAAGTTTCTGTGTGGACATACCTTTGCATCTGTTAGTTTGTAAACACACAAGTAAAGTGAAGGAGCGTGACCTTAAGGTGAGAAGCAAAATAAGATACAATGCTAACATTTGCAGTATGTATGAACTTGCTTTAGATGATGTGTAGTACTGTAAATTGTCCTAATGACTATTCTGCTGCCTACAGATTTAAAGGTGAGTCTGAAGTCATATACAGACTGGAGTGATGTGAGCAAACATCATTAGGCTACCTAAACCTAAAGAATGTTTCATTATTTTGTTAGTTGGAATGTAGAGGCAAAATCATATAGGAAGAACAAAATGAAGTCATTGTTATATGATGACTCATTTTAAGGTTTTATAATAGCTTTTAACAGAGTTAGGAATTGCATTTGCTGCAGATCTCTGAGCTTAATGTATAGTACCTCTCTAAACTTCTGGTTTAAGGCAATGTGAAATTATTTTTTTTTGACCCAGCAATTTTTGCCACTTCCTGAGGTTTTAGGTCTTTTTTTTTTTTTTTTTTTTCATAACTTTTTTTTTTTCCTCCTGTATCTGAAACAAAGGGCCCACATAACATAATCATGTTTTTAAATTATTTTTTCGTTACAACTGGTAAGGGTGCTTTTGATACAGACCACTGTGAAAACAGACTGTGCAAGATAGTTGCAATGGACTGGGTTGTCTGAGATTATCTGTTACAAAGTGATGCATATAGGGAAAAATAACCCATGATGTAGTTACATGATGTTAGGTTCCATATTAGGAGCTACTGCCCAGGAACCAGATCCTAGGCATCATATAGTGGATAATACTTTGAAATTGTCGGCTTAGTGTGCTGTGGTAGTCAAAAAAGCAAACAATGTTGGGAATTATTAGGAAGGGAATGGTGAATTAAACAGAGGATGTCATAATGCCTCTGTATCGCTCCATGGTGAGACCGCACCTTGAATACTGTGTTCAATTCTGGTCGCTGCATCTCAAAGATATAGTTGCGATGGAGAAGGGTGACAAATGATAAAGGGGATGGAACTGCTCCCCTGTGAGGAAAGACTAAAGAGGTTAGGGCTGTTCAGCTTGGAGAAGAGATGGCTGAGGGGGGATATGATAGAGGTGTTTAAAATCATGAGAGGTCTAGAACAGGATAACATGAATTGGTTATATACTCTTTCAGATAATGGAAGGACTAGGGGGCATCCATGAAGTTAGCATTTAGCACATTTAAAACTAATTGGAGAAAATTGTTTTTCACTCCACGCACAATTAAATCGTGGAATTTGTTGCCAGGGGATGTGGTTAGTACAGTTTAGCAAGGTTTGGATAAATTCTTGGAGGAGAAGTCCATTACCTGCTATTAATCAAGTTGACTTAGAAAATAGCTACTGCTATTACTAGCATCAGTAGCGTGGGATATACTTAGTTTTTGGGTATTTGCTAGGTACTTGTAGCCTGGATTGGCTACTGTTGGAAACAGGATGCTGGGCTTGATGGACCCTTGGTCTGACCCAGTATGGCAATTTCTTATGTTCTTATCTCTGTTTCAGTTCCAGAATAGAGTTTAAAGGTTCAAAAATCTTAACTATTATAAAATGGTTTGGGCTTCTGGCTGACTGGAGTAAAATAGTATGCTGTGAAGGCTTTGCTACATCAAGCTGAGCTCTGGAAAGACAATCTGAATAATAAAGGCCAGATCACAGCCAAAAAGATGTCAAATATTGGGCAAGACCTGTGCTTGTGGGCTGACTGTTACAAATTGCCTGGATCTAGGGGGCAAGTAACTGCCTTATTCCTCCTCCCTCCTAACTTGACAACAGTTGTGACACTGTCTCAGGCAGTCAGCTTCCATACTTGTCTGTCAGCCACAGGAAAAAATGCAGTTCTCCAAAAAGCTAGAATTGACAAGAAATTTAGTGCTGCTTGGCATTTTTACTTAATGGTTATTTTAATAAATATTTTTACAAAATGGCTATTAATCCTGACTTCATGGTACTAAAAATATAATTTCACAATATGTTCACTAAAATATCAGAAAGCTCGATGCCACAAAAATGAATGAAAAGGTAATGGAAAAAAATACAACATTAGCACAATAAAAATGCTAGATCAAATCACTAATTTCTACCTCTGCTGATTTTTGGAGTTTGATATTAAATACCAATCTGTTTTGTAGGAAAGCTTGGAGCTTAGACATTTTTCTTCTCATCTTCAGTTTGTTTTAAAAACCTGTGTTGCTTGCATCACTCTAAATGTCAAGGTTGGCTGTTTTATCTCACTGATTACTGTGTGAATCTCACTGTGATGATGCATTGCTGGGATTGCATCAATAGCAAAAACCATTACTTTGAACAGCAGAGAAGCAATTATGTTATGAAAGAACTTAACTATGCAGAGCCATTTGTTACAACATTGAGTGAAATGCATCTGGATTCTACTTTAGCTATAGAAAATTGGAAGCTGGCAAAATCAGGCTGAAGTTTCTATAGTGGGAGCAGCTGTGCTGAAATGAATGTTCTTGTAGTGATTCCTGGTTATTTGATTGTTCCTTTTTGTATTGAGAAGGGGTGGGGGGAAATCATGATAATTTTTGCTTCTTATGAATTTGCTTCAGTTCAAGGCTCCAGAGATGACATGGAAATTTTGGGTGCCAGGTGCTTCTAAGGCATCACAAGAATTGTGATGCCTTAGATATGTGGCTGAGACTATGGTGCAAGGAACAGGGATTCAGTTTTGTTAGGAACTGGGGAACCTTTTGGGGAAGGGGGAGTCTCTTCCGAAGGGATGGGCTCCACCTTAACCAGGGTAGAACCAGACTGCTGGCGCTAACCTTTAAAAAGGAGAGAGCAGCTTTTAAACTAGAACAAAGGGGAAAGCCGGCAGTTGCTCAGCAGCGCATGGTTCAGAGAGGTTTCTTCAAAGGATACTAATGATGCATTAGAATTAGGGCATCCCAACAGTGAGGTTCCAATAATAAGAAAAGTAGTCCAAGTGCCTGTAAATAAAAACTCACCTGAGCTAAAAAAAATTCTAACTTATCCCTTGTACCATCGTCTCATCTACTGATCTTATACATTGCAAAATCAGTAGCTAGGAAGCTGCTGCGATGGAGAAGGTACAGAGAAGGGCAACCAATATGATAAAGGGGATGGAACAGCTCCCCTATGAGGAAAGGCTGAAGAGGTTAGGGCTGTTCAGCTTGGAGAAGAGATGGCTGAGGGGGGATATGATAGACTTCTTTAAGATCATGAGAGGTCTTGAACGAGTAGATGTAAATCGGTTATTTACACTTTCAAATAATAGGACTAGGGGGCATTCCATGAAGTTAGCAAGTAATCTGAGAAAATTCTTTTTCACTCAACGCACAATAAAACTCTGGAATTTGTTGCCAGAGGATGTGGTTAGTGTAGCTGGGTTAAAAAAAGGTTTGGATAAGTTCTTGGAGGAGAAGTCCATTAACTGCTATTAATCAAGTTTACTTAGGGAATAGCCACTGCTATTAATTGCATCAGTAGCATGGCATCTTCTTGGTGTTTGGGTAATTGCCAGGTTGTTGTGGCTTGGTTTGGCCTCTGGAAACAGGATGCTGGGCTTGATGGACCCTTGGTCTGACCCAGTATGGCAATTTCTTATGTTCTTATGAGTTTCAAAAATGCTTGCAGCATTTGTACAGGCAGCTGGTGGAGCAGAGCCCTTTCTACTTGCTGTCAAATAGAGGAGATTTGTGGTAACTAAAGGAACCTAACCTGTCAGCTACTGAAGACACCTGTAGCTGCTCAGGAAAGAATCTAGGGGTCGAGGGAGGGGGATGTAGGAGAAAGATACAGCACATAACACAGGGTAGGTGGACATTATCATTTTATGCAGAGGGGAGAAGAGGTCTTGGCGTTGGGAGGGAGATGGTTAGTACAGCCCCAGTTTCTGTATACTCCTCCTCTCACCCCCTCTCTTCTACCTCATCACCAAACTACCTAGTACATTTTTTGTGCCTCCCCCCAGCCCCCCCTGAAAAAAAATAGTGATGGGGAAAGGGAGATTGGATAGGTGTTAAAATCCTTACCAGACTTTAATCCTAGTTTTCAAGTGGTTGAAAAATATTTAGGAATATTAGGAACCAGCCAAAACTTTTAGAAACTATGGACTTTTTTTTTGGGGGGGGGGGGGTGGTTTTGTGGGTTTTTTCTTTCTGCTGCAATAAAAAAGTTTACCAAGGACACAGAGGATAACATAGACAGTGTATTTCTTATGAATAATAGGCTTTATTTCTTGTGCGCACAAGGAAGCCAGTAAAAGACTGACTTGACTTGTGATTGAATTGGTCATTCTTAAATAGCGTTTTCTCCAATAGTTAAAACAACACTCCTTTGATTTAGGGTCACAAGGTTACGAGAAACATTTGTTTAAACATTTGCTTACTTCTAATATTCCACAGAGCCCTGGGAAGCTTAACCAACCTTGATTTTATAACTCTTCATTGTTTTCCCTAAGACTACAAAGCGATACATGTGTCTTTCTTTTATCTAAGAGTGAGAACTTCAGAGACAGTTTAAAGAACAGCAGAATATCGTAATTTACAAGTCAGCAGTGCCCCCTGGACCTCAGATGGTGCATCTGTATTGAACAGATGGCCCCAATATTTCTTTATCGCACTGCTTTCCTTTATTCTTCCCATTCTGTACTTCTCCCTCTCTCTCTTAGCCAGCTTTCTTTTCCCCTTTGGCTAGCTGGTAATAGCTGTTGGTTTTTTCCAATCACTCAGGCCTTCCTGGTGGCAGCTATCACATCATTCACCACCTGGCCTTCAGCAGTATCTCTTCCATCAGGTACTAGTTTTAAGCACCCAGGCAGCTGGTGCCCAGAATTTTTCCAACTCTGCTAGTCTGTATATTCCATAGTTTATATAATAATTGATTCATCTATGGAGTTTTGTGGCCTCCATTTGTCAAATAGTGGTCTTTATTTTTTATTTTTCAGTATCTTCTGTTTAAAAAAAAAAACCCATCCAGAATTATCCCTCTTTATAAGAGGTACTTTTATGCTTTGTAACATATGGAAAGAGTTATGTAAAAGGGATCCATATTTTGTTGGTAGGTACAATACCCTTCCAAGAAAGGGACAGACAGAAATTCACCAAATTTGGCATGTAGGAAGAAAATGCAACTGTCTTAGACAAGTTCAACAACTAGAAATGTTGGGTCAGTAATTTCAGAGAAAAGAGCCTCCAACAATCCCCATTCCTTTCTATGGGAAACTGTTATGGGCTCCAGAATGTTGATCAGTGCTCCATTCCAAAAGCTCCCACCACCCCTCTTCCAGTACCAAAGCACAAAGTAGTACAGGCAGATAGATGGGGGAAAATAAATGAAGCAATTGCCAAAGGAAGGCACTTTCAACTTCCTGCCCCACACTTACAAAGAACATACATACCCCCACACTCCTATATCCCATAAATACACACCATATACCCGCAAACATCCTATTGCACATCTATTAAACATGTGCAGTGGGAAAAACTTCATTTTATTTCAAAAATTAATGTGGGGACCCTAATTCATTTCTTTAGTTTTAAAACCAAAAAAAAAATTTTTTTTTTTGTTCTTGTTTTCGTTTGCCATTAAAGTTGATGGGGGAAGCTTTACAGGTAACTTATAGCCTTTAATGGGGTTTCTAATCAATTGTCTTAAAACACATGGGAAGAAATCAATAAAAGGGGGAGGAACTCCAAGATACCTAGAAACTGAGGAGACAGGATAGTGGCACTAAGTGGCATGAATAGCCTAAGACTCCATAAAGGGGTAGTAGCATTGGCAGGATTTCACCAAGTCACACTGAGAGGAGCATAGAAGCAAAACAAAAAAAAACAAAAAAAAAAGTGAGAAGAGCACTTCCAAGGCTCCAAAAGAGAGCACCAGCAAGAATGACATGAGCCCTTGATGTCATCTCAAGTGGCATTGGCAAACTGGCACCTGAAGTGGCATGAGCATTTTAAGACAGCATGAAGGGGGAACAAAGCAGTAAAGGTGGCAGAAAAACATCCAAGGCAGGCACTGTTAAAGGGGGCCAAGCAGCAAAAAAAAAAGTCTTCAAGACTCCAAAGCACCATGAGGGGTGCAAAGCAGCCCGCCCCCCACCAGCCTGGCAAGGTGTTAAGTGTGGGGTATGATAGCAATGGACAGTGGCAAAGAGACATCCAAGATGTAAGGTCTGGGCACAGCAGCGAGGCTGAATGCAGAAAGATCCCGAAGGTGCAGGGAGGAATGTAGGTTTTCTTGTAGAATGGTCTTACCAAATGTAAAGGATATCACATATAGTATATGGAAATGGTTTCCCTAATGATTGTGGTGAGGGCTGCTTTATTTAGAAATAGTTTCTTATATCATTTAGCTGCCCTTAGCCTGTTCTATTTCCTGATTTCTTTTTTTTTTTTTTGTTTTGCATGAAATCTCTGGCACTATAAATGTTATCAAAACATAAAAGAGAAATATACTGTATAACTTTTATATAGCACCCTACTACCGAATTTTTGTTGGACCTTTCAATCTCGAGTCAAGATTAATAAACAGACTCTTTTGTGATAAAGGGTCACTTTACTTTTTTTATTTTCCTAACATTTCTATTTGATGCATCTTATTTATATATATTTGATTTTTCATAAAAGTTCAAAACACAAAAAGTGCTGATGAACATGCAAATGAATATGGCAAGGCAATTCACTCTGTCACAATCCCAAAAATTTTTAATATTTTATAGTACTTAACACTGAAAAAAAGTCCCGACATGGCCATGTTTCGGACCAAAGTCCTGCTTCAGGGGAACTGCTCCAAAAATATCAATCCATCATTACGTTGCTCATTCCATCAGCATCTCAAAGTGGTTAAACCTGTGCAAATATTTTCTTCATGCGGTCTGAACTCAGACACGCAAAGTTTAAACAATGGCGACACATCCAGAAATTTATAGGCCTCCACCGGCAACATATCTACAACTAAAGTTCTCCATCAGGTCCTCTACTTCCCAACAAAAGGATGATCTGGAGTTCTCCATCAGGTCTGATGCAGATGCACCTCCCCCGGAAACACATTTAGAAACTGAGGTCTCCATCAGGTCCATTACTCCTTAAAATAAAATTGGCTACAGTTCTCCATCAGGACCACTGTGGATAGAATTAGCAAGACTCCATCAGAAAGTTGTCTGCAACAGGGCTAAAGTTCTCCATCACGTCCACTGTAAATACAATTGACAGAGCTCCACCGCACAAATGTCAACAGCTCCCTGTACCAAATAGGGCTGCCAAATCTCCCATCAGCTATGCCTTACTGAATAATTCCATTATTTAGATCAGAGAATACCAATCAATCTTTTCATTTAAACCATGAGGATCCACAGTGTTTAAAGTAAATATCCAGTACTGCTCGCAGCGATTCAAAGCTAGTTGTATATCTCCCCCTCTCGAGTTTTGGCGCGCCTTTTCCAAAATCGACCAACATGAGTCAGTAAACTGATGTTCCTTGACACAATGTTGGACAAGCGGAGCTGTGATCTTCAATGTTTTAATGCAGGTCTGGTGCGGATCTTTCTTTTGGTCCGCCCGACGTATACCAAATTACATGGACATTGGATAACAGTTTCACTACATGTGATTCAGTTGGCGTCCTCTATCTTGATGTATAGCAACCCCGAGTGGGGGCTTGCCATTGTTCACCCGTGAGAGCTAGAGAACACATATCGCAAGCGCCACAAGTCTGATGTCCACCAGCAGAGGCCTGTATCTGGGTAGAAGAAAAAGTAGAATGCACAACTAGATCCCGGATGTTTTGTCCTCTGAAAAAAGTGAACCTGGGGCCAGATTGAAAAACTCGATGGAGGGAAAAGACCTGCCAGTGTGAACGTATAATATTAACAGCATTAACACGCTGTGAAAATTTCAACGTGCACATAAGGTCCCGATTGTATGGACGCTGTTGATACTGGAGAAGCAATGTCCGGTTAGGAAAGAGGGCCCGCTTATACGCCTTCCTGATTACAGCATTAGGGTATCCCTTCTGGGCAAATCTTTTAGATAAAGAAACTGTCTGTGTCTTTAAAATCATCCAAAGAGGAGCAAATCCTTCGACGCAAAAATTGAGAAATAGGCAATCCATTCTTCAACCTTTTGTTGGTGACAACTAGAATACCGGAGATAATGGTTTCGATCTGTCTCTTTTCTATATAATGTAGTTGTGATTCCACTGCCATCTCTTACAATCATATCCAAAAAAGCTATAGAGTGCTGGTCATAATGCGCTGTGAATTGTAAATGCATATCTTGTAGATTCAACCAATGTATAAACTGTTGCAAGGTATCTAAGGATGCTGTCCAAATAAAAAAACAAATAAAAGACTTTTTCGGGACTCCTTTTCAGTGATAAGTACTATAAAATATACACTTACTGCACTTTGTAAATATACATAGAGACATTACTGCACAATGTAAATTTACCTCTGTAAAGATTCTATTATTCTTGTCTATCCTTGTCTCCTTCCTCCTCCCAGTTTCAACAACCCTGTTATATTGTAACTTTTGCTTCCTCTGCACATGTTAAAAGAACAAAGTTATTGCACCCCCTGTTTTTTGTAAACCGGCATGATATGATTGTATCATGAATGCCAGTATAGAAAAGCTTTAAATAAAATATATTAAAAATTTTTGGGATTTGTGACAGAGTGAATTGCCTTGCCATATTCATTTGCATATTCATCAGCACTTTTTGTGTTTTGAACTTTTATGAAAAAGCAAAAATATATAAATAAGATGCATCAAATAGAAATGTTAGGAAAATAAAAGTAAAGTGACCCTCTATCACAAACGAGTCTGATTAATCTTGACTCTAGATTGAAAGGTCCAACAAAAATTCGGTAGTAGGGTGCTATATACGTTATACCAGTATATTTCTCTTTTATGTTTTGTTTACAAATTTGTATACTGGAATACACTTCTCAGTGTATGTGGGCTGGTTTGTGATTGATACTATAAATGTTATCACATTCAGAACATCAAAATAGTTATTCTTGAGCATCTTTTGTTTTGTGCCAGTATTTTGTCCTTCAGAACGAGGGCTTTTTGGACAAAAAAAAAACCTTTCTTTATCCTGACCTGAACTTTGGCTGTTGACTTTCTGGTTTTGCACGAGTTCCCTTTTATTAGTTTAACCTCTTATGACATTCAATACAGGAAATGGTTTCTCTTAAGCATCTTTTGTATTGTACCAGTAGTTCTTTTGAGTGAGAGCTTGTTTGGACAAACCACCCCAATGTAATCAACCATACAACAGGGTGGGAGAACCAGGCTGAGGGCCTCATTTAGTAAGCATTTTTCGTATAGACACAGAATGGGAGAAAAACCTTAGTAAATCAAGCTCTGAGATTATTGGAGGAAAGGAAGAAAAGAACTATAGGACAGGTTCTGTGATCACTTAGTGAAACCTGTGCCTCTGCGCCCCCCCCCCCCCCCCCAAAAAAAAAAAAAAAAAGTATGTTCTGGGGACAAAACACCCCAGTATTACAAACAAAGAAGAAAGCAAGTATGGGAAGAACATCCCAAGGCTCCAAAAAAAGGCAGGTGCCACATTATGGCAGGTTGACAGTGACAGCAAGTTCTTTATGGTGTTGAGGCAGCTGGGTGGGTAGGTAGGTATAAGGCAGCAAGTCCATGGAAGGATACATTTTGTTTCTTTTGCGTCTTTTTTTTTTTTTCTTCACACTTTTGATATGTGGCCAAAACAGCCCAGTAGAAACAAACAAAAAAGCCAGGGTGTGAAAAACAAGCCTGGGATCATTACTGAGGGGTTAGAAGAAAAGAGAGAACTGTAAAATTAGGTGGAGGAGATACCAGTTTTTCTATACCGACATTCGATTAGAAATATCACATCGGTTTACATAGTAACTTGATGGATAATTTGACAACAGTAACAGGGTCCAATTATCTTTACATCATTGCAGTAATGTATAGATAACTTACTTTTTACTCATAACAGTATAAAAATAACAAAGTTTTAATATCTTAACAGTATAAAAGAGTAATGTTTTTGACAGAGTGGAAACTCGTTTGATATTTTATGGGGAGACTTAACTATAAGTCATTGGAGTATGGGATTTCTGCATTTTGAGGTATGCAGATATTCTGATGGGTAGAGCAAATTGTTTTTCATTTTGGATGTTGGGGGGGGGGGGGGGAGATTTAATGGGATGGTCTCATAATATGCTATGGGCCGGGTTGTTTTTTTTTTGTTTCTTTGCAGGGACGTGGGATTAGCTTGTCGGTTGGAAGGCTTTCTGGAATAGCCAGGTTTTTAATGATTTTTTTTGGAAGGTCTGTGTTGAGGGTTCCGTTCTGAGTTTTGTGGGCAGTTTATTCCACAATGCGGGTCCTGCTATTGAGATTGCTCGTTCTCTTGTAGAGGTGAGGTGAGCCAGCTTGGTGGAGGGAATAGTTAGTAGACCGGTGTTTTCCGGTCACATGGAACCATCTGTTCCATGTGACCTTAACATGATTCTTACACAGCTTATGAAGCCACTTGTTGAACCACTGGAGTCAAGTTCTCTCAAATTTCTCACCTTGGAAATATTATTTCTTGTTGCAGTCACATCAATGAGTCTGAGAGCTTCAATAGTCTGGTTATATCCAATTCTTCCACAACAGGGTGGAAGTTGTATGCTGACTTTTTTATAATTTACATCAATCGCTAAAATTTTAGAGAAGATAGTGCTTAAACAATTAATGGAATTTCTGGATGAGCATAACATCCTAAACACATATTAAAGTGGATTTCAAAAAGGGTACAGTACAGAGACATTTTGGTTTGTCTCTGCTTATCTATTCTGCACCATAGAAACAAAAAAAAAAAGCAATTATTGCCGTATTTTTGGACATCAGTGCCATTTTCAACACTGTTAATAATAGACTGCTAATGAGGTTGCAGAAAATTGGTTTAAATGGAAAAGTTCTCTCATGGTTTTTTTCATATTTACTATCAATGTAATTTCAGGTTAGAAGCAACCAGCTCTATTTGTCATGGTTTGACTCCATTTGTGGGGTGCCTCAAGGATCTGTGCTGTCTGCAACATTGGTTAATATTTTATATCTGTCCTTTGAACTTTTGAACTTCCAAAAAATGAGTCTGTGAGGCTTTCCTATTTGCCCCGCTCCAACCAAGACATGTACAAGGTTGCCAATAGATGGTCTGTATGTTCCATTTGTTGAATCAGTACAGGCATTAGGTTTCCATCTAGATTGTAATTTTAAGTTGTATTTCACATATATGCAAATTACTGCAAACTGGATTCTATAAATTGCATCTGTTGAGGAAATTACATTTCTTTCTTTCAAGAAGATTTTAGAACTGTGGTTCAGACTTACTCACTCTCTGTACTGGATTATAGGAATTCTCTGCTTGTCCAAATATTTAAAATCCTTAGCTTTTGCAGAATGCCGCTGCATAGCTGATCTTTTCTGTATAATATGAGCATATATCTCCTACACTGTTCCAACTACATTGGTTGCTTATAAAATGCATTAAGGGGCGGATTTTAAAAGCCCTGCTCGCGTAAATCCGCCTGGATTTACGCGAGCAGGGCCTTGCGCGCCTATTTTCCATAGGTCCGCCGGCGCGCGCAGAGCCCCGGGACTTACGCGTAAGTCCCGGGGTTTTTCGAGGGGGGCGTTTTGGGGGCGGGACGTGGCATTTCGGGGGCGGGCCCGGGGGCGTGGTTTCGGGCCGGGGCGGTCCGGGGGCATGGCCGCGCCCTCTGGAACCGCCCCCAGATCGCATCTCCGCGCGCCAGCAGCCCGCTGGCGTGCGTGAATTTACGTCTTCCTCCAGGAGGCGTAAATCCAGGGATAAAGGTAGGGGGGGGGTTTAGATAGGGCTGGGGGGGTGGGTTAGGTAGAGGAAGGGAGGGGATGGCGAAAGGGAGTTCCCTCCGAGGCCGCTCCGAAATCGGAGCGGCCTCGGAGGGAACGGAGACAGGCTGCGCGGCTTGGCGCGCGCCGGCTGCCCAAAATTGGCAGCCTTGCGCGCGCCGATCCAGGATTTTAGCAGATACGCGCGGCTATACGCGTATCTACTAAAATCCAGCGTACTTTTGTTTGCGCCTGGTGCGCCAACAAAAGTACACGCTCGCGCTGTTTTATAAAATCTACCCCTAAGTCTAGAACGGGTAGATGTGAATCGGTTATTTACTCTTTCGGATAGTAGAAAGACTAGGGGGCACTCCATGAAGTTAGCATGTGGCACATTTAAAACTAATCGGAGAAAGTTCTTTTTTACTCAACGCACAATTAAAACTCTGGAATTTGTCGCCAGAGGATGGTGGTTAGTGCAATTAGTATAGCTGTGTTTAAAAAAGGATTGGATAAGTTCTTGGAGGAGAAGTCCATTACCTGCTATTAATTAAGTTGACTTAGAAAATAGCAACCGCTATTACTAGCAATGGTAACATGGAATAGATTTAGTTTTTGGGTACTTGCCAGGTTCTTATGGCCTGGATTGGCCACTGTTGGAAACAGGATGCTGGGCTTGATGGGACCCTTGTTCTGACCCAGTATGGCATGTTATTAAGTCTAAAATTGCAGTTCTAATCTTCAAGATTGCTACAGACAATTGTCCTTATCTGTCACTAACTCGGGAGTTTACGTTTTCAGGATGTTTTATTTGTACTGTTGAAAGAAAATTGATTTGTAAAAACAAGATCACGTGCCTTCTCTATTATTGGTCCCACAATTTGGAATTCATTGCCTCATTCACTAAGATTTACTCCCAATAGAAAAATGTTTCATAGGCAGATAAAGACCCATTTATTTGAGGAAATTTTAGTTGATCTGATACCATAAATATAAATATATTTTTTTTATTTTATTTTTTTATTTTATTAATTAATTATCAGTTAATTACTGATTTGGTTTTATTTACCTTTTTGTTTTAATGTTTGTCAAACTTGTTTGTTTCACTGTAAACCACCTAGTACTTTTTTTTTTAATTTAATTAAGCAGTGTAAAAACACTGCTTAATAAAACACCCACCCAAAGTTTTTATCTATCAAAGGTGGTCTATGCTTCCCATGATGATCAGGTTATCATGATACCTATATTCTTTCAGAGGCCACACCCACATGAAGGGGAAAAGGCCCTTTATTCCTTGGACTATAAAAAGGCATTGACTTTTTACAGAAAAAGAACTCTGCACATCAGACTTGGCAATTATTCATCTCTTACAATCCCAACCGACTGGGCATAGCAGTTTCCAAAGAAATATTGTCTAATTGGCTAGCAGATTGTATTGCACATTGTTATGCCTTAGCAGGCTTCCAGATTGCAGACTCTTATCAAAACTCAAGTGAAAGCCATGGCTACATCAGTGAAGACATCTGCAAAGCTGTAGCTTAGTTGTCGGTGTACATCTTAATGTCCCATAGCTGTTTGGATATTTTATAAAAAATTTGTAGTAAATTTTGACAAGCAGCTTTGTGTAGTCTATCCTCCATAGTGGAGTCTGGTGTTTTTTTTTTTTTTTCTTCAGTAAAAGATGAATTTTTAAAAGCCCAATGTGCATATCAGTTAGGGGATGTGTGAATGTCAGACCGGCCATGGGCCAAGCGAATTTTAAAATACTCCGGGATACGCATGTAAATGCCTTTTGCACACAAATGAAGTTTCCAAAATGGAGCGTGGTCTAAGCAGGGCGTGGGCATTCCTGGATTTTACCATGAAATTTGCACGAAAATACTGGCATGCACTGAGGTCCTCTGCCATGAAACTTTACTGCTGTTATGCATAATTTGTAACTTATACAACAACAAAAAAAATCTAAGCAGATCAGTGGGGTTCTAAAGGTTGGGACTAATAGGGGAATGGCGGTTTAAGGGGTTTGGAAATCCTAAGTCTTAACTGGGTGAACTAGGAACAAATTGGGAAAACTGGCAATGGCATTGGCACTTATGCCTTTTAAAATTCCCCCACTTATGCGGGAGAAATGGCATTTACGCGCACTAACGTGCATCCACTTAAAATTGAGTGCTCATTTGTGTGCGATTAGGCTATTTTATAACATGCCCACATATATGTGCGCATGTTGTAAAATAGCTGCGTCCCTGGGTGTGTGCTGACGAATGCACACATTTGCGCCTGCATGCTAGTTTGAAAGTTACCATCTTAGTAATTTGCTGCAACCTTCAGCTTTGGAATCCCCATGTGTTATGGCTAATGTAGCCCTGCTTGTTGATGGAGAAAGCAAGTTTACTTGCTGTAAATGGTGTTCTCCATAGATAGCAGGTTGAATTAGCTATGCTAAATACCCACCCATCTCCCTGGACAGTTTACTACCTAGCGAGATTTAGCTCTAAAATCGACTTGGGGGATTGACGAGGCAGTGCCCACAGAGTGCTCAGTAGAGCAAAAGCTCTATGAGCTAAGAGAAAGAGGACTGTTCAATGCCATGGCTAATTCATCCTGTCTACGGAGAACACTGTTTACAGTAAGCAAACTTGCTGTGTGGTGTGTGGTTTTTTTTTTTTGTTTTTTAAAGGCTGTGCCTTGGCAACCCCTCAATCTAGCTTTTTAGTTCTGCTTAAAAAAAAATCTGAAATGGAGAAGTCTGGGATCAAGAAGACCATGGTCTGATGCTTCAAGGCATGTATCTGTGGGCTCTAGATGTCAGTCACTTTCGCTTTGCCATCTCTGCTTGAGGCTGGATCATGATTGTGCCAACTACTACGTTTGTGGTAGGATATCACCCTAGGCACAGCAACACTGTGCTTAGAAAATGGAGGCCCTGAGGAGGGCCTGTTAGAGCCTGCTCCTCTTGCTGGAGTAAGGCATTGATGGACTCAGAAAATCAAAGTGAGATGCTTCTCTCCTGCAAGTAGGGCAAGGTTCCCTTCCTCTCTCCTCTTCATGGTCCGTTTCCAGTTCTATCTCTGGTCACTGAGGCACCGGCTTTGGCACCTAAGCCACAAAGATCCCCTCTGAGGCCTTCACCCTTGGCACTAAAGAAGTCTGTGCCATTAGTGTGGTCCTCCACCGAAGCAAAGCTGACTTCTAACCCAAAGAAGGACAGGACATCCCCAGCATAGGTGTTATTATCATTCATGGTGTGGAAGATCTCATAATCACTAAAGCAATGCTCAGAAAGGCGAGTCGATTACGGTGGAGAACGGGTCCAAAAATCAACAATATCAATAACCAAGAACCCTCTTTCCTATTTACTTAGCATTACCAGACGCATTAATTCTTGACCTTCATAATAGGCATCATTGTGAGGTATATTATACCGTAGTCACTCTGCCTTATGCTTAATCATAGGTCAGTCCATACGTTTTTTGTATTTTTTTTCTTTCTTTGATACACCACAGTGAATATTTTCTAATTATTAGTGCAAAAATCTTTTCAGCTTAGTTTACTTCTCCCCAATACTTTTAAGTTTTAAAATTTTCTTCAAGTTGTACTTGCTGGTGGCTGGAAAGAATCAGTAAGGTGATCCTCTACTCTCAGTGCTCCCATTGTAGATATCCTGAAAAACCCGGCCTGTATGTGGCACTCGGACTGGAGTTCCCCATAACTGGTCACTAAATCTGTAGCTAAGATTGTAATGCTAAAAAATGCAGGGTCATGAATTTGGACTGTAAAATCCTTAGAGCAGTGCAGTCTAGGGGGTGAAATTTTAGCATTAAACAAGCAAGATCTGAGGGTGATCATATCTGATGTCACTGTGGTCAAACAGGTAAAGAAGGTGACATCAAAAGCCAGAAAAGTGCTTGGGTGCATAGAGGAATAGCAGGAAAAAAAGGAGGTGGTATTACCCCTATATATGTTGCTGGTGAGACTGCATTTGGAATATTATGTACCATTCTGGAGACTGTGCATCCAAAAGGATATAAACTGGATAGAGTATATAGAGGGTGACTACTAAAATTGTCAGTGGTCTTCATTGTGAAACATATGATGGCAGACTTAAAGATCTAAATATGTCAAAATAGAATGGATTAAAGAGGCAGGCTGGGATTTGAGGATTTTAGGCATCTAATTTACTATGTTAGGATTGTGTTTGCTATATCTATCTCTATAATATGTATTTTACAAGCACTGGATTGCTTTCTTTTATATTCTATACAAGCCGTTAAGCCCGTTAAAACGGGCTACATTAACATTTTTTTTGGATCATTTCCTTCCCCCTCATTCTCCCTCCCACTTCCCCCTCTCTCTCCCTCCCACCTCCCCCACTCTCTCCCCTCAGTCACTCCTCTCTCTCCCTCCCTCCCTCAGTCACTCCCCCCTCCTCCCCTCAGTCACTCCCCCCTCCTCCAGTCACTATCTCCCCCTCCCCCAGTCACTCCCCTCAGTCACTCCCCCCTCCCTCCTCCCTCCCCTCAGTCCGTCACTCCTCCCTCCTCCCCTCAGTCACTCCTCCCTCCCTCCCTCCTCCCCTCAGTCGATCTCCGCCGAAGACCCAGAGCGGCGGCCCGAAGACCCGGAGCGGCGGCATGCGCGCGAGGGAGGGACAGACGGACGGAAGGAAGTCTGTCGCCTCCCTCGCTCTTCGGGCCGCCGCTGCCGCCGCTCCGGGTCTTCGGGCCGCCGCTCCTACAGCGCCATTTTTATTTTTAAAAGGCACACTGTGACCGACGTGCTCGCATGCGCGGTAGAGCTGCTCTCTACTGCGCATTTGCGGCACGTCGGTCAACCTTCATTTATTAGGTTGATTTTGTATGATTTTGTTTGTTCTTCACTTTGGTTTGCTCTGTAAAGTATGTAATAGATAAATACAAACCCTAAAAAAAAGGCTGAATTAGGGACATATAGATATTTAAATATCTCCAAGATATCAATTCACATGAAGCAGACCTCTTTTGACAGAAAGGAGGCTCTTGAACAACGGAGACATAATGTGTGGGTGAAAGGGGGTGACTCGGTTATTTACACTTTCGAATAATAGAAGGACTAGGGGGCATTCCATGAAGTTAGCAAGTAGCACATTTAAGACTAATCTGAGAAAATTCTTTTTCACTCAACGCACGATAAAGTTTCTGGAATTTGTTGCCAGAGGATGTGGTTAGTGCAGTGGCTCTGCCCCCCCCCCCCCTCCTTCCTCACTCCTCCACTAGATCTACATGTCCTGCCCTTCAAGGAACACTCCGCTCCACTTCTATCAAACCCTACAAGCTAAAATATACAATGAATAGAGCATTCTCCCTCGCCGCCCCCACTCTTTGGAACTCCCTCCCTCCAGATCTCCGCACAGAAACATCCACCCCAAAATTCAAAAAGAAACTAAAAACATTGCTTTTTCAACAAGCCTACCTTCCCTCTACTCTCTCCACTTGATGTATGAAAACAATTTGTCCATATGACTGACTCTCTTGTAAATATATTGTACATTACTCCTCAATTATTATTAATTTGTTTACTTTATCTGTTGTAATACCTGTTTAACTTTTAATTTTAGTTTCTGTTCCATGTAAAGGCACCGCCTGTTAGTTCTGAGTAAAATGTACACAGATACGATGTGCAAACGGCTGTCGGTATATAAAAATGTTAGATAAATAAATAAATGTAGCTGGGTTCAAAAAAGGTTTGGATAGGTTCTTGGAGGAGAAGTCCATTAATGGCTATTAATCAAGTTTACTTAGGGAGTAGCCACTGCTATTAATTGCGTCAGTAGCATGGGATCTTCTTAGTGTTTGGGTACTTGCCAGGTTCTTGTGGCCTGGTTTGGCCTCTGTTGGAAACAGGATGCTGGGCTTGATGGACCCTTGGTCTGACCCAGCATGGCAATTTCTTATGTTCTTATGACTCTGGAGAAATCAAAGGAAATATTTCTTTACAGAAAAGGTGGTGGATGGAACAGCCTCCTAGTTAGAGGTGTTGGAGATGAGAGAAGTATCTGAATTCAAGGAAGAAAGTATGGGACAAGCACAAGTGATTTCTGAAGGAATGGTAGGGATCTGTAGAGCTGAGCATTTGTTTGGATATGCAGATAATATGGTCTTTTTCTGATACCATGTTCCTAAATTTCTAAGAGAAGTTCCACCCAGAGTTAAAGGAGCCTATTTTTCAGGACTTGAGTCTGCAGTGTGTGGATATGCATAGATAATCTCTTCCAGTTCATATCTCCTCTGATATGTCTTGAAAAACATACATCCACACACAAAGATGTAGTGATCTTTTTCTAGTATTTTCTAGTCTGAAGTGTTAATAATTGTAAGGTGCTTAGACATTAACTGGACTAACTTTTTCTATAATCCTATTAATTAAAAGAACATACTTACTTTTATAAGTCTAGAATTTCTTCCTTCCATCTTCTAAACTTTTTTTCATTGTGTCCCTGTTTAAAATTTACTTTTCTCCAATATCAACCAGGAACATTGAGCCATATGATATGCATTCATATCAAGTTGGATGGCTTTCAGAGTTTTTTCTAGGAAAGCTTTGAGTATGTGGGAAATTTCCAGCACATTTCCCTGCTACTGTTCAGATTTTGCCTGACTCTGTGGAACAGGAGGCCATACCACTGGACCGCTAGCATCAAGATTTTAGACCTCAACATGCTGTCATAGGTCTCACCAGGCACACTGTGAAGGCCAAAGTTTTCTGAGCACAATGGGATTAATGCTTCCCTGAATAAAACATTCACAAATTAAATTAAAAGCGATTTTAGGAGAGTGGGGCTCCAGAACATGACAGGAACACATTCAGCTCCTCACATCCCATCACGTGACCCCCTTGGGTAGAATTTTTATCAGAATAGTATGTTCATTTCCCATGTAATGGATTGCCATGTTTGCGTGACAAATTTGCACACTTTCTGGAATGAAGTGCAAATTTTTGCTTAGTTTATCCCACAGGGCAAGCTAGAGAAATTTCACCAGCTAGAGGGAAAGCTGTAGACCTCCAGCTTCAAGGAAGACTTGCAGAACAGGTTTACTGATGTTACATTTTTGAAAGAAGGTGAAATTGGACTTCATTTAGGACCATGGGACCATTCTGTTAAGACCTCTTTACTTTCATCTCTGAACCCCTTTCCATGCTAAAGAATTTTAGCTTTTTTTTCAAATGCACCAGTTTCTGTTTATAAAGATGTTTCTGAGGTTCCTTGTATCTCAAAGCTCCAAAAGTTGCTAATAGAAATAGAGAAGCTCTAAGCACTTCATGGTCTTTATAGAGTATGGAGGCAAAGAACATACTTGAGGCAGCTCTCATGGCAGGCAGGTCAAAAGGACTTGAGCACAGTGTAGCACTCTCTTTTATTGTACATTCATACAAAGGCAGATGATGTGTCATTACATGATTGGCTACTTTCCCATAGCAACAGACGAGTCCTTACACTATTGGCTTTGGCTCAGGGGGTGTGCACGGATCATTTCATTGGCTGCTGAAATCTATACCTCCTGACTTTGTCCTGCCTCTGACTAGGGAACACCCAGCCCCTCCCCCAGGAATTCAGGGCTAAGCACAAGCCAGAGAAATACATGATGTCAGGTATCCTTTCCTAGGCAGAGAGGCTTAAGCACAAGTGATGCTTTTATTCAGGCAAAGTTCAGGGAGAAGGGAAGTTAAGTGTTTAAACCTGATGAAATGGCTTGCTGGCAAGCGCATATTTCCCACAGTCTTTGTCTAGAGTCTTCCACTCCAGGCACTAGAAAGTCTCTCCCTGTAGTGAGAAGGTAAAAAATTGAATTTTTTTTTTTTTAGATTGAAAATCTCCATCTTGAAGGTTTATACAGTCAAACTTGTCCCACTGCAGGAAACCACTATGGTCAAGTATATTAATAAAATATATCCTGGGTCTACCACAGGTATTAACACTGACAAGTATTACAAAAATATACCCGTGTATTTCACTAAATTTTTCCTTCAATTTTTATTATTTCATAAACCTTTAAAAACATAACACATACCTAATTATATCATCCATACACACCACATTCACTCACACAAAAATATACTATTAAAACTAACAATACAAACTTATTGCACTTTATCAATACTATTACCGCATTCCCTAGTATACAAGATACACTTCTTCTGTTAATTACCCCAATTTTTCACCATCAATATATTACCACAACATTCCTCAATACAAACTTATTGCACTTTAACAATACTATTGCAACATTCCCTAATATACAGTACATTTATAATACATAGTTAACATTGTAATTTCTTTAATATTGCAATTTCTTTAATGTTATCCTGCAATTTCTTTCATGTTATCCCACAATTTCTTTAATGTTATCCCGACAGGAAGCTCCTGTTTCTCCCAACTGGTTTCTTCAGGGGATTTTATTCATATAGTAATTTGCAATGGTAAATCGCAACTTGATTGCCCGAATCACAGCACTACCGGAAACCTTAAAACAAAAAACATGTACTAAATGAATACCCATTACAACACTGCCGTTCCTTCTAATAAATATTTTTAAAATATGTTAAATAATTTCAAAAAATATTAGAAAAATATTAGAAAAATATTAGAAAAGTATTGTATTTCCCTAGTCATCATTATCAACAAGACTGCACTTACCCAAGCCGCACTGCTATAACTCCCATTTAAACCGCTACATTTCACTTCAAGAACTGCTTTACCGTCAAATATTTCATCAGAAACTGCTTTACATCTCTACAAATTCAAAAATACAAATCAATGTATACAAACTGCACAATATCGTCACGTAACCAACTCTCCTTTTTATTCGCTATTATACCCACCTGGTATTTATATCACCATATCATTCCCTTATATTCTCAAAATATTTCATTGTCCATACCGACCGTTATTCCAACATGTTGTCCTCTGTAACAAATAAACCACCTTTAGTCTATTCTGTCCAAAATACTACCCTAAGGTTTCCTTCTGTCCAAGACCAAAAATCACTTACTTTGTTACTTTTAAACCTCCTTACTTCCAAAACCACCATATTATAAGGCGACTCTCCTTTGCAGGAAAACGCCACGGCTGCGCATTACCAACTTCCTGTTGCCCGTTCCTTTTCAAGTTTTCCCACGCCACTACAATACCCTAAGGTATCGCGATATGATAGTTCCCAATTGTTGCCTAGTAACCGAGACGCCAAAATCAGAAATAAAACACCATCATAAAAAAATGCTCCACTCTATCTCTTGATTGAGACCCCCTGGTTCCACAGTACCCCACTTATAAATGAAACGTTGTTCCTTTTGGGTTAAGACTCTAGAAACATTGCCCCCACGTTGCAACGTTAGTTGGTAAAGTACGCAAAACCTCAACTCTTCTACCTTGTGTCTCATCTTAAGCCAATGGGACACTAATGGGGCTTTGTCTTTTTTGATTCTAATATTGCTAATATGTTCCAATATTCTAATTTTAATAACTCTCTTCGTCTGACCGACGTAAAATAGCCCACAAGGGCAAGTGATCAGGTAAATTACCTGTGCCGTTTTACAATTGAAAAATTTTGGTAAATGATAAATTTCACCCGTAGATGGAACATAAACCTGCTGAACTTGTTGGACATATGGACATGCCAAACAACCTTCACATGTGAATTGTCCCTTGGTTTCTGAATCATCACTCTGAGTAGGGAGTACCGAAGACGTTAATATATCTCTGAGCGACCTATTTTTACGAAAAGCAAAGATTGGTGATTCTTCAAATATCCCTTCATCATGCAAAACCGACCAGTACTGGTTCACAATCGATTTAATATTGAACCCTATATGAGAAAAGGGGAGTGTGCATACCACCCTAGTGAGAGGTTCCTTCCTTCTTGTAATTAACAGATTGTCCCTATTGGCATATAATGCGCGTTTAAATGCCCTTCTAATTACTTTTTTCGTATATCCCCGCTCCAGGAATCTAGCTGACATCTCCTGGGATTTTAACTTGTATTCCTCCACTGTTGTACAAAGCCGTCTTAAGCGCAGGAATTGCCCGATGGGTATATTCTCTTTTAATCGCTTTGGATGAAAACTAGAAAATTCTAGGGTTGTGTTTCGATCAGTCTGTTTCCTATAGATGGTGGTGCACAACCTCCCACCATCCTTATAGACCCGCATATCCAAAAAAGAAACGCTATCCCTATTCTCCGTGAATTCAAACTGCAAATTAACATCCTGCACATTGATCCAATCCTTCAGTTCACTTAATCGTTGGTCTGAACCTTTGAAAACAAAAAAGATGTCGTCAATAAATTGCCGCCAAAATACTATTTCCTTCCAAAAGCAAGACTGATATACGTGAGTCTCCTCAAACATCGCCACATATAAACAGGCTACCGATGGGGCCATAGAAGACCCCATCGGTATGCCTTTAATTTGATGAAAAAAATCATTTTTGAATTGAAAAAAACTTTTTTTCAAAATTATTGACGATAGCTGTAATAAAAAATCTTTTTTCTTAGTGGACATATCCATTATTTCTAACCTATTGCGTACAATATGAACAGCAGAGTCCTGTGGAATATTCGTATATAGCGCAGATATATCTGCTGTCACCAACCACCACTCATCTTGTATTCCCTCTAATTGTGATACATTATTGATGAAGTCCACTGAATCTTTAATGTATGATTTAATATCACGTACAGCCGGCTGTAGTAGGGAATCCATATATTTAGAAATTGGTTCAAATAATGATCCCATACCCGAGACTATCTGTCTACCCGGCGGGGACAACAAATTTTTATGTACCTTCGGTACCGTATAAAAAACTGGACTCACCGGATTTTCCTCAAATAGATAATCTGCCAGTTTCTTATCGATTACCTTGCCTTTAACTGCTCCCTGTATAAGATCAAAAAGCTCCATCTGAATACCCTCTGACGGGTCCATATCTAAAGAATGATAAAAATTCCCATCATGTAGTTGTCTATATACCTCCCCGGTATACATCTCTTTATTCATAAGGACAATTGCACCCCCCTTGTCTGCAGGTTTAATTATAATATTTTTATCCCGTTGTAACTGTGTCAATGCAAATTTCTGTTCCTTCGTTAAATTCATGTATACCGGGTGATATTGAGATTCCAATTCTTTCAATTTTTTCAGAACTAACTTCTCAAAGACCGTTATAAACGGATCCTGAGGATCCGGAGGGATCCATTTTGATCGTTTCACAAATCTTACATCCCTTTCCTGATTGTCAACTTGTTCACACTCAGCAAAAAATCTCTTCAACTTTAATCTACGAAAAAACTTAAAAAGATCTACTCTTGTCTCGAATGCATTATATTCTGCCGTGGGAACAAAAGATAATCCCTTATTTAATACCTCCACCTCTGTACAAGACAACTCCCGGGATGATAAATTAATTACAGAACCATTTATTATTTGTACTTTTGATGCCAACCCCTGTACCTGTGCTAATCCATTTGTTACTTGTACTTCTGATACCGACCCCTGTATCTGTACCCTACATTCGCTTGAGGACCCCAATTTCTTCTTCCGCCTCTGTTTTGTGACCTTAAAAAATGCTGATTATCTTCACTTGTAGACTCACCCCGTGCAATTATATTGTCAACCACATTATTTACTAGTGGTTGAGCAAATGCTACAGACCGTTTCATAATCGGTACCACTCTTTCTGATTCCTCTTCAGACGAATCTGATGAGGAAGAAAATGTTTTACCCTTGCCTTTTTTATTCTGTTTGTTCATCCACGGGTATACATATCCCGTGGTATAATCGGTCTGATCACGCAAGAACTTATTCACCTTAGCTTCTCGAGTTTCCCCTTTAAATTTCTCCAATAGTTCATGCGCTTGTTCCATTTGTTTATCAAATATTTCTTTTTGAGAATTCTCCTGTAACATTATTGTCTGTGAGTCTACTTCCTTCTGTATTATATCTAATGTTTGCTGAGTTCGTTCAATTATTAGCACCATCAGGTCATATGAGCACTTATTAAGCACTGCATTCCATTTTTGAATAAAGTCATCTTGATCAGAAAATAACAAAGGCTCTTTTATCATACGCAAACCCCGAGGAATTCTTTTAATCTTGCAATATTCGGACAGGTATGCGGCATGGGATTCCATTCTTATAAACTTCTTTCTTTTTGCTATATAATCATCCATACTTCCAACCATTGTTACTGGTTTATCTCTTTCAAATAAACTAAAATTTGAAATAATGGAACTAGCCGTCTGTTCTGAGAAGCTAAAAAAATTATTACTTTCCATAGTGACAATTGCTGCAGTTTGTTCCTCCATTATGTGATTTATTTGTGCACTCCTAATGTGTCTTAACATACAATGACTAGATATGACCCTTTGAACCACCAAAGGTAACCACTATGGTCAAGTATATTAATAAAATATATCCTGGGTCTACCACAGGTATTAACACTGACAAGTATTACAAAAATATACCCGTGTATTTCACTAAATTTTTCCTTCAATTTTTATTATTTCATAAACCTTTAAAAACATAACACATACCTAATTATATCATCCATACACACCACATTCACTCACACAAAAATATACTATTAAAACTAACAATACAAACTTATTGCACTTTATCAATACTATTACCGCATTCCCTAGTATACAAGATACACTTCTTCTGTTAATTACCCCAATTTTTCACCATCAATATATTACCACAACATTCCTCAATACAAACTTATTGCACTTTAACAATACTATTGCAACATTCCCTAATATACAGTACATTTATAATACATAGTTAACATTGTAATTTCTTTAATATTGCAATTTCTTTAATGTTATCCTGCAATTTCTTTCATGTTATCCCACAATTTCTTTAATGTTATCCCGACAGGAAGCTCCTGTTTCTCCCAACTGCAGGAAAGACAGTGAATTATTTATTTAATTTTTGTATACCGACTTTTCATGCAAGCATATCAAATCGGTTTACAATAGTTAGCAATTCATCATTTAAAATTATTTGCATTTCCAAAGAAGTAAATACATTATTTCTTAATATAATTAACATAGCAAACTAAATAGTATGCTAAATCAAAATTTAAACACTTAGAGAGAGAGTATAGTTAGGGTAGAGATAGTATAACAAAAATAAACTCTAGTTAATTGCTGTTTCCCATGAAAGCTGGGGTATTCAGACCCATCTGAGGGACTTGAACATATGGGTGAAGAGGTAGTTTCCCTATGCACCATTTTGCCCCTTCTAAACCTGGGTGACCCTCAGTCACAGGTGGTATCTCAAGTTTGTGGTAGGGATTCAGAATTTCCACTACTGTTTTGCCTTTTGGCATGGCAACCATATCGTGCATGTTCTTAAAGTGCTTAGCAATAAGTGCGGTGTACCTTTATGGATTGGGACAATACCTTATCTGAAAAACTTGCTAATCAAGAGCATGCCATAGACAGGGGAAGAAGGATGGTGCGTTTCTTAGGTTTCATAACTTTCCCAAATCCCTTCTCTATTACTTCAATCAAAGTTCATTAGAGCTCAGCTAGACATGAAATAGACTAAGACTTGCCTTCCCACACTAATTGTCCAGGATATTTTCCTTAGCAAGGAAGAGAGTTCAGATATCAGCACGGTCAGTTTGTTGAGAAAGCTGAGCCTTATAACTGTACATGTCACTATCATAGCATATCTCTGCATGAAGCAAGCATAATGGATACTAAGGCCATTTTTCAAAGGCATTTACCTGAGATAAATTGTTTGAAAATTGCTTTCCTCAATGGAAAATATGTACAGGCTTTCACAAAGTACATACTTTTAGCCACATTGAGATTAGGTATTACTGGAGGTAAGGAGAGGATAGGGTAAGACAAAAATAGATATAGATTTGGTTTTCAAAGCTATACACATTGTTTTGCAGCCATTTTTTCCTGCATAAATTGCAGGTTCAAAGTTTTGCAGGTACTTTGTATTCACAAACAGGGCCGGTGGAAACAGTAGGCAATCGCCTAGGGTGCCACAGGTTTGGGGACGACCCAGTAGCCACCTACTGCTTCCATTGGACCTGCTCAGAATTGTGAAAAAACTTTGTCCCGATTCCCGACAATGGTGGCAGCTGCAGGACCTCCTCCTTCCAGCCCTCAAGAACTGGAGGAGGAAATGTGTTGTGGGCCCGAGAGGGCAGGAAGAAGAATGCCCAATCATTGTAGCTGGAAGAAAAGACAGAGGGTCAATTGCAGCGTTCAGCTGGACAGCGCAGAGAGAGACAGCATATCTGCTGAACGAGGAAGATAGTGGAGGCCTCCTGATGCTGTGTAAGTCCAAGAAGAAAGCTGCTGCTGATTACAAAATGCAATCAAAAGTTTGCCTATTTTGAGTTCAGAAGACATGAAAAATTGAATAACAAAACGTATTTTGACAACAACTCCACATACTGTTTGGCAGATTTCAGTGTATCAAAAACTTGCATTTGGCCATCATTCCAAACACACAATTTTGCCAGAAACTGGAGAGCAAAGCGCACTTGGTAGCTAATTTTGCATATGATGGGGGAAACTCCCTCTGCTTAGCAGATACTTTGAGGGAGTAATCTTGAGAGAGTAATTCTGATTTTGTAAATTCAGATTTCCAGAAAGCCTGCAAAACCATTTGTTTATGAGAATTTAACAGTTTGGCAATTACCACACTTAGATGCTGCTCTACATGCCCATTCTATGATAAGATAGCCTGCGGGAGTCATGCAGCAATATCAGCCAATTTATATTTTTCTATTGCCTCCAGAAGGCCCATGAATCATAAATTGTTACGACGGGACTTGTCTTCTAGGTCCTCTATCTTCTCGTCATGGGCCATGAGTGGAGTTCCTAATTTATATATTTTTCCCCATTGCCATCAGAACTTAATCTTCCGTTACCACTATTCAGCTTTCGAGCACCTCAACTCGTGGCCAAAATTCTCATAAGGAACTTTTAAGTCTGAGATTTGTTCTGAAATAACTTCAAGTTTATTGCTAATTGCTTTTGTGATGACCACTGTAATCTCACTCACCAGTGCATTCCCCAGAGTTTCTTGCACATGCCCTTCCTTCCCAGTGGCCATTTTGTCGTCTGTGAGCTTTTCTTTTTCTTTCTCCTTTTTGATTAATTTTGCAGGTATACCATGTGGTGATCTGTTCATATATCGAACGATGGACATAAGGTCTTGCTCATACATAGAAATGACGGCAGAAGAAGATCAAACTGCCCATCCAGTCTGCCCAGCAAGCTTTCACACTTATTTTTCTCATACTTATCTGTTACTCTGCTGAGTTCAGGGCCCTTATTGGTAACTTTTTGGTTCTAATTTCCTTCCACCCCCGCCATTGATGTAGAGAACAGTGCTGGAGCTGCATCAAAGTGAAGTATCAAGCCTAATTGGTTAGGGGTAGTAACCGCCGCAATAAGCAAGCTACTCCCACGCTTACTGGTTTACCCAGCCTGTGGGTAAATCAGACATCAATCCTTGATGTCTGATTATAAATCCTCTTTTCTTCATTCCCTCATGTGTTTTAGTAGTGAGCTGTGCTGGATATGTATTCAAAATGAGTATCAGGCTTGATTGGTTCAGGGTAGAAACCGCCTTAGCAAGAAGGCTACTCCAACGCTTATTTGTTTACCTAGCCTGTGAAATTTAGTCCTTGTTGGTGGTTCTCTGAATATATATATACTCTTTTCTTCATTCTGCCTGCCGCTGAAGCAGTGAGTTTTGCTGTATATGTATTCAAAGTGAAGTATCAGGCTTATTTGGTTTGGGGTAGAAACCACCACAATAAGCAAGCTACTCCCACGCTTATTCGTGAATGCAAATCCTTTTTTCCATATTTCCTCTTGCCATCGAAGCATAGAGCAATGTTGGAGTCACATTAACCGTGTGTATGTTTATTGAATAAGGGTATTAATCGCCAGGTAGTAGCCGTCATTCCCACAAGCCAGCCCCATGCCTCTTTGCCTCTGCTCTTCATTCACATTCTCTAGACTTTTATGGATCCACAGTGTTTATCCCACGCCCCTTTGAAATCCCTTAGAGTTTTGGTCTTCACTTCCTCTGGAAGGGCATTTCAGGCGTCCACCACCCTTTCCATGAAGAAATACTTCCTAACATTGGTTCTGAGTCTTCCTCCCTGGAGTTTTAAATCATGACCCCTGGTTCTGCTGATTTTTTTTCTAATGGAAAAGGTTTGCTGACTTTGGATCATTACAGACTTTCAAATATTTGAAAGGTTTTATCATGTCACCCCTGCTCATCCTTTCCTCCAGGGTATACATATTTTAGATTCTTCAATCTCTCCTCATAAGTCATTCAATGAAGACCATCCACCTTTTTGGTTGCCCTTCTCTGCACAGCCTCCATTCTGTCTCTGTCCCTTCAGAGATATAGTCTCCAGAACTGAGCACAGTACTCCAGGTGAGGCCTCACCAAGGACCTTTACAAGGGGATAATCACTTCTCTTTTCTTACTCTATATTCCTCTCTCTATGCAGCCCAGCATTCTTCTGGCTCTATCACATTGTTTCGCCGTCTTCAGATCGTTAGACTCTATCACCCGAAGATCTCTATCCTGCTCCGTGCACATCAGCCCTTCACCCCCCATCGAATACATTTCTTTCAGATTTCCACACCCCATATGCATGGCGCTGCACTTCTTGGCATTGAATCTCAGCTGCCATATCTTCGACCAGTCTTCCAGCTTCTTTAAATCCCGTCTCATTCTCTCCACTCCTTCCGGCGTGTCCACTCTGTTGCAGATCTTAGTATCATCCGCAAATAGACAAACCTTACCTTCTATCCCGTCCGCGATGTCACTCACAAAGGTATTGAACAGGACCGGTCCCAACACAGACCCTTGCGGCACTCCGCTCATCACCGCTCTCTCTTCCGAGTAAGTTCCATTTACCATCACGCGTTTTCTGTCCTTCAACCAGTTTGTTATCCAGGCCACCACCTTGGCACTCATTCCCAAACTTCTCGTTTTATTCACAAGCCTCCTGTGTGGGACCGTATCAAAAGCTTTGCTAAAAATCCTGTGTCTAGCTGCAAATTCTCTTAATCTGCAGATGGTTTTGGATAAGCAGGGTGAGCACTCGGAGCTCTGCAAATCACTTCTGCCGGAGCTCACCACACACAAAGATCATGTGATAAGTTAATTCCAAAGTTCAAGCTTTGTTGGAGTTGATATTCCAACTCTTACTGATGTAGAAAGATGATGATCCGTCTAGAGTCATGACAGTTAGCAAAAATCTTAAACAAAAAAACCTCAAGAGACAGAGGCTGTATGATACTTATAATAGTTTATTGGCCGAGAGAGAGATTGTTCCCTCTTCTACTCAAGATATTGTCAAAGAAACCTTTAGGTTAGGATCCTCTCCAATTCTCAACTTGAAGAGCCATTGCATATCCAGCCTTGTTGACTATTTACAACAAAATAGTGTTTTGCACCCATCCCAAATTTCTGCTTAAGGTGGTGTCCATTTCTATTTTGATCAGGTAATTGTTCCATGCTCACAAGGGAGATGCTGCACTTCATATATTGAATTGTAAGAGCTGTCACTTTCTATCTGGCGTGGACTAAAGCCTACAAAGACCACTCACTGTTTTTGTTTTACCCCTAATAGTTGAGGCCTCTCATTGACACAATTAGTAACAGAAATTAGAAATATAACAGATTGTTATGTTCTTGAAACTGAAGTAGATGGGCATAAGTATAAACTCTCAATCATGGAAATGATTTAGTTTTTGTAAAACTTGATCTCTGCTCAGTGTCTGCTTCTGGAACTTGTGAAGGGGATCTCTCTGCCTTATGATCATTGTTTCTCTTCCCCCTCATGTGTCCAGAGGGAGAGGATCCATGGGATGTACAAACTCCTGTTGCCTCTTGGGCAGTGCATCCCTGGCCCCACTCTTGTCTCCTCCCCCCTTCTACCACTCTGTGAGTGGGAATTCTAGACCAGTGATGAGCACATAACAGAAAAACTTGAATGTACCTGCTCAATAGCCAATTTTTACAATGGTTGCTGTAATATCAGCCAGATCTTTTTTACTTATTTTTAAACTACTTTTTCCCCCCTTAAAACTCTATTAGTTTAACTCTGGCTTTTCCTCTTTCCAGATGCACTTCAGCCATGTGTATAGGGCAATGGGAAGTGTCCTAACAGAGCATCCACACAAGTAGGGTGAGTTGTATAGTGGTATATAGATGTCAAGGCCCATGCTGTTGGGGCCATGAGGATGGTTCCAATCTTAAGGTCTTCCTCCTTCAAAGTGATTTGCAGTACTATAGCATGGAATTCTATTCACCAGTCACTATTGTCTCAATTCAGCCTCCTGTCTGGATTCTTGACTTTGAACTGTGTCCTACAATGCCTGTTTGTAGATTAGCGCTGACCTTCCTTGTTCCTAGAAACCATTAATGATGGTTTCCAGGGTCATTTTCCTATCCTATGGGCCCATGGTTTAAAAAAAAAAAAACAAAAAAAAGCCGAATAAGACAAAAGTGGGTCATGGTGTTTGTTTTTTTCCACATATTGGCATTTTTGTCTTCTCTTTTTTTCCTTTTATTTGAAGATGACCCTTAGCTCAGTAGTCTCACTTTTTTTTTGGTTTGTTGTTTGCTTTGCTGTTGGAGAGAGTCATTGCTTACCTGTCATAACTGTTCTGGCTGGGAGTTTTTGACTTCAGTTAAGTCGGTTATGAATAGAGCCCCTGGCCTCCCGTGATTGTGGCCATGGGAGAAACCGCAAATTGGCTACAGATCCTCCTCTCCCCTCCTAAGCAGCCGCAGGGAACACGAGGAGGAGGAGGAGGGGGTGCTGAGGTGAAAGATGAGGCTCCCGGCTCCCTAATCCAACCCCTTTCCTTCTGTTCAAACCCCCCCCCCCCCCCCCCCCCCACACACACACCACCACCTCATTTGTCCTAAAGGGAACAGGAGGGGAGTGGTGAAGTTGCAGTGAACAGAGAATGTAGTCAGAACGTTTAATCCCTCAAAAGATCTAAATCAAACCAAAGATTTTGATATCATTACTGGATGAAGCGATGTCCTTTTTATAAGAATATCATCTTTACACAAAGATTCTTGCACCTGCATATGTGGCCAATCATACACTAGCTACAAAGACTTGATATTTTTATGGAAGTCTGCAACTACTATAAATTTCAGTTCATATAAGACTGCTGACATGTTTCAAACTTGTGTTAATTCAATCCTTTTTTGTTTGCTACCATGTGCCCAATATATGTACACACATCTTTCTGTGTAACAGTGTTAGAAACTGTTTAAGGGCATTTTTAGCTTATGTAAGGTCAAAGACTCAGGCAAAAAGGATATTCTAAAATGATATATATATATATATTGCACTGTATTTCAATTCAAAATAAGTGACAATTTCACAGTTTGTAACTTATGTCTCAACTTAATAAATTGGAGCTTTTTACATGGTACATTTTTATTTGTGTATATGTATGGTTTTCTATAAAATATTGACTTGCATAGTTGTGTGAATCTTGGTGTGAAATTATGCAAATTTGCCACATAGTTGCTGCAGGATTTTGAGAAATCTGCTGTAGATTTGACATGTGACATACTGTAGGTGATCTAATCTACCTGTGAGGATTGTTGCAAGTAAGCAATAATATTTTCTCCAAGGCTACTTCTGTTATAGTTGGCATGTCATATTACTCTCAGAAGAGACTAAAGTAAATTTCCTTAACATTAGAGTGGAAACTGCTTCCAAAAATTATTTTAATCTGTCAGTTTGCAATATAAATAAATTGAAAACACAGCATTCTGTGAATGAATGAACTATTACATCAAGAACCTATTGATTTATGTAAAATGTCACTATGAACACAGCCTAGTTTCCCATGACAAGTCAAGAGTAAATTCTGTAGCAAGAATTAGAAAATTCTGCAGCATGTTTACTTAAATGTGTATATTATAAAGCAATACAAAATTTACATTATTTAAAGGAAAATCTGATTGGTTAGTATTTTTATTTCTGGGAAAAGGAATCTTAGTGATTGGTTCTGGAAAGGGAGGATTGCCTTGGAGAATAGCAGTAAAGGAGAGGATCTGGAGTATGAGGGAGTAGAGAATCTTGGAAAAGAGATCTCAAGGTGGGAAGGATCAATGTGCAAAGGAAGGAAAGAATCATGAGTAGAAAGGAAGAGGATGAGGGGACAGGGAGGAGAGAGAGGATCCATTGCACCCTTCCTAATGTTGATTCCCTTTACTGCACACATCCTCTTAACTGAGCTTATATTAGAACAGCAGTGTTGCAGCATTTGAGGCCATGCCTCATCCTCTTCTCTTGGACTAGCATGTCCCAATTTGAACTGTTTTTGGTATGACAGCATCCTGTGCAGTTCAGACTGTAACACTTTGGCCCTGGGCAGCAGAAGAGAAAGATGTGGCCTGAGGCACTACTGATGTCTTCCAAATGATAAGCTTGAATTGATATAGGGAGAAGATATGTGTGGGCTACTGCTATTGCTTCCAGTTTGACCTGGCCCCATTATCCTGTAGTAATTCTGTGGGGAATAGGAAATTCAGTGGTGAAGGTTGGGATTTGTGGCCTTTTTCATTCCTCTGGAATCACTGGAAACTTGTTGCGCTGGAGATAGAACCTTGGCCTGGTGCAGGATTGGTACGGCCCTCTGGTTGGACCCAGAGAGCGCCTGCCACCAGGAGGTGGAGCACACAAGGAGACAGAGGCTAGCTGGAGCTTCACCAATAGCAATCCGTGGTTTCCGCAGGTTGAGCCCTTGGGTACCCATACCGCCTGGGCTTAGGTGGGCCTCAAAGGGTCTCCCGGGGAGGTAGCAGAGGTGTGCCCACCACAAGCAAAGGTGCATGGCTGGTGAAGAAAGGAGAGACTAGACCCAAACAAGGATCACCGGAGACCTTAGGAAGGCAACAGGAAATGAAAGTCCTCCGGGTTAGATAGGCAGCACCTAGTGATCTGGTCAGAGGTAGGCCGCGGGCAGCGTCCGAGCAGGCTGGTCTGGTGGTCACAGGAGGAGCAAACAGAGTATCCGAGTGGAGCGCAAGGGTCAAAGCCAGGGTATCCGTCAGAGGGTGGTCAGCCAAAGCAAGGGTCAGTTTCGAGATCAGTAAGAGCGTAGTCAAGCCAAGCAAAGGCCAGTTCCAGGCGGGCAGTTAGCGTGGTCCAAAGTCAGGCAGAAGTCAGTTCCAGACAGCAGTCAAATGTGGTCAGGCAAGTAGAGATCAGTACCGTGTATCAGTCTGCGAAGGTACTACCAGAGGAGGAACATGGAGCAGGAATCAGGACAGACGCTGGGACACAGAGGAACGCAGGAACATTGGAACAGAGACTGGATTAAGGAAGCAGAAACCACACAGGAACATAGGATGGCAACTAGCTTACCGGAGGTGTCGACCCCATTGCCAAGGCGAGGTCCTGGGGTCAGGGCCTCTCTTATAGTCCTGCTAGATGATGTCACCTAGCAGGCCCTTTAAATGTGGAGACGTCAGCCGCGTATGCGCCTAGGGGTGGGGCAGAGGATGCTGAAGACGCGGAGTCCCTACGGGAGCTCTGCTGAGAGGTCTGTGGCGTGGAGGAAGCCGGAGAGGCCAGAGGAGAGTGTCGGATGTCAGGAGCAGCAAGGGGAAGAGGAGCCGGAGCTTGTGGAGGGAAGTGTGAGGTGAGCAGGCCCGGTCGCAGCACCAACGCGGCCGGGACACGCAACAAAACCAGACCTAGACCATAAATTTATTGTAGCATGTATTCTGTCAAAACTTTCAAAAAAAGTTAAATCACTTCTATTTCCTTTTTGCATTAAAACATATACTGTCTGTCACAAATTGGGATTTCTAAACTTTCTCATTTCATTGCTAAAATTTATTGTATTTAAGTGCAGTATTAGACAAGCGACAAATAGTAGTAATTTACTGAATATAGGAAGAGTAATCTTCAAAGCCATTTCCATGAGTAAAAAAAAGTACTTTAAAAAAAATTGTCTGCCTGATATGTGGGTAAAAAATATATACATAGGGCCTGTATGGGTTTACTTTTACCTGCAGTATGAAAGAATTCTTATGGGCAGGGTTTGTAATTGTGTATATACTTTTGCATATTTAAAAGTAGGCATATAGCACTTTATACAGCTTCGTCAGCATCTGCTTGCTTTGGGAGAATCTTTTTCTTAGTTTTTCTTTCAAATGTTTAGTAAAACTTGAAAATATACGTTATGGGGCGGATTTTAAGAGCCTTGCTTGCGCGCCGGTGCGCCTATTTTACATAGGCCTGCCGGCGCGCGCAGAGCCCCGGGACTCACGTAAGTCCCGGGGTTTTCCGAGGGGGGCGTGGCGGGGCCGATCGGTGGGGCGGGCCTGGGGGCGTGGTTTTGGCTGGGGGTGTGGTTTCGGCCCGGGGCGTGGCCACGCCCTCCGGAACCGCCCCCGGGTTGTGTCTAGGCGCGCGGGGATTTACTTCTCCCTCTGGGAGGCGTAAATCCCCCAACAAAGGTAGGGGGGGGTTTAGACAGGGCCGGGGGGGTGGGTTAGGTAGAGGAAGGGAGGGGAAGGTGAGGGGAGGGCGTTAGCGAATTCCCTCCGAGGCCGCTCCGATTTCGGAGCGGCCTCGGAGGAAACGGAGGTAGGCTGCGCGGCTCGGCGCGCGCTGGCTACACGAAATCGGTAGCCTTGCGCGCGCCGATCCAGGATTTTAGCAGATACGCGTGGCTCCGCGCGTATCTACTAAAATCCAGCGTACTTTTGTTTGCGCCTGATGCGCCTACAAAAGTACGCGAGGGCGCCCTGTTTGAAAATCTACCCCTATGTTTTTTTTTCTCCTAGGACAAACAGGATGGTAGTCCTCGCATGTGGGTGACATCATCCAATGGAGCCTGGCACGGAAAACCTTTGTCAAAGTTTCTAGAAGCTTTGACCAGCACACTGAGCATGCTGCTATCTGCGTGTCCACACGAGGTCACCCTTCGGTCTCTTTTCCGCGGCACAGTTGCCTTGTGGTTCATGGAGCTCTTTCATTTTCTTGTTTTCTCGACAGTATCAGGTCTTTTTCCACTTTTCTTCATTGGGTCCCCCTTCACGGTTGGTGCCTTCTCGGTGTGGTAGGTTTTCACTGCCTTTTTTTTGTCATTTTTGCAGTCTATTCCAGACTTCTCGCCTCGTGGTGACCGCCAGTCATTGACTTCATGCGAGGTGTTTTTTCATGGTGTCGATTGGCTTTCATCGGTGCCCCCAATGCCAGCGGACCATGTCCATCACGGATTTGCATGAGGTTTGCATTCTCTGCCTGGGGGACCTTGCATGACGTCCGTGGGTGTCATCTGTGAGACCAGATAACTCCCAAAGGCCGTCAGGCGCACCTTGATAAGACGAAAAAACTTTTTGGTTCTTCTAAGTCTGCTCCTTCCACTCCTACATCAGAGCCCTCAACACCAAGTGGTTGCAGGGATCCCTTCGATACTCTTTTTGTTCCTCTCGCCAGCTCTTCAAAGGATCGCGGAGACTGTGACAGAACAGTGGTGCTTTCACCACTCTCCCGGACATTGAGGTCCTCTGCCTCCTTGGCACCGGGGAAAGACCGGGCCGAACACAGTGGGAGATCCCGCAAGCATGGTCACCGTCGCCGCAAGGCTTCGGTCCTGGTGCGGTACCGGTGGCTGCTGTACAGCCACCAAAGCAACATCTGCCATTGGAGGCACCATCCTCTGATGTCCCTGGGAGTCCCAGATGTTCCCTCACTGATATCCGTGCCGGGCACCATACCACCTTGGACACTCGAAGAGCCGGTGGCACCTCATCCTTCCCTCTCAGTCCTAGCCTCACTGGACTTTCAGGAGGAGCTGGACCTCAGGGTGCAACCCACGGTGCTCAAAGCGCTTCAAAGTGTTGAGATGCCCATGCCACCAGTGCCCAAGCCTCCGCCATCAATTCTAGCACCCCTGCTGGAGCATCTGGATGTCCTTTTAGTTACCCTACCAACACAACCGGTGCTCGAGGGGCCTTCAATTTCCCAACAGTCACTGAGGCCTTCCACTGGAGCAATCCTGATCCTCTGGTTCTCTGAGGAGGAAGATACGGCCGGCACCTTGTTCCCGAGGCCATGGTTCCCTGAGCCCTTTCTGGCTTCCCGCAGCCTCTGGTTCCTTCAATGCCAGGGGAACCATCGATTCCCATGGGACCCTCGAAGCCATTGGAGCCCAATGCTGATAACTCTCACGAGCCTCGCCCACACCTCACTGGCCCAAATGAGGAGGGAAGGGCCTTACGACCCATGGGGAGATGATTCCACAGAGTTGTCCTCTGACTACTTGGACGACCCCCTCTCAGAGCACTCCCTGCCAGCGGAATGGCACCGATCTGCCCGCCCCCCCTCCAAGGATCTGTCTTTCATGGGGTTTGTCAGGGCCATGGCTGAAGTCATTCCCTTTCAGATGCATGACACAAGATGCTGGAAGTTCTCCAGTTCGTCAACGCTTCTAAGGAAATTGTGGCAGTTCCCATCCGCAAAATCTTCGAGGACCTCCTCCAGATGTGGGAGCACCCCATCTCTATTTCTCCTGTCAATAGACTGATGCCACCTACTTGGTGCAACAAGCCATGGGGTTTGACATGTGGCACCTCCCCCACTAGTCTGTGGTTGTGGCGTCCACTTTAAAGAAAGCCTGTCGCTCCTGTACACACACCTCTGCGCCCCCCCCCCCCTGGGATGGGAACATAGGGAGCTCGATGCCTTAGGCAGGAAGGTCTTCCAGGGTGCTATGCTTGTTGCCCCGCATTGCTGCCTATCAGCTGAACATGACCCAGTACAACCAGAACCTCTGGGAACTGGTTCAGGACCTTGCAGAGGGTTTGCTCAACAGCAACAGGAGGCACTCTTGGCTGTTGTCCTGCTGGGTTTAGAAACTGGCAAGCATGAGGTGCGATCCACCTACGATCTGAGACTGCGGCCCACGTAGATGCAGTCGGCATCCGCACCCGCAAAATGGCCTGGCTCAGACCTTCTGACCTCTGTCTGGATGTACAGGATAAGCTAGCTGACCTCCCCTGCACAGATGACAACCTCTTTGGGGATAAGGTCCGAAATGCGGTAGCACAATTGAAGGACCACCAATATACCCTTCAACAGCTCTCCGCAAATGCTTCAGACTTCCCTTCCACACTGCTCCGCCTCAGGTGATCCTCATTACTGATGCCTCTCTTCAAGGCTGGGGAGCTCATGTGGAGGGCATCCACATGCAGGGTCTCTGGACAGCTGCCGAAGCTCGCTGTCAAACTTCCTGGAGCTTCGGACGATCAGTTACACCTTGTGGGCATTCAGAGATCTGTTGTCACGCAAGGAAGTCCTGATCCGGACGGACAACCAAGTAGCAATGTGGTATATGAAAAAACAGAGGCACAGGCTCATTCCTCCTCTGTCACGAGGCGGTGCGCACGTGGACCTGGGCCCTGTCATAGGGGATGTCTCTGTGTGAGCGGCATACCTGCCTGGACATGTGAACGTGTTGGCAGACTGCCTGAGTCACTCCTTCCAGCCACACAAGTGGTCCCTCAACTCTGAGGTAGCGGCCAAGCTATTTCATTGGTGGGGTACACCGGATGTGGACCTCTTCGCCTCCCCACACAATCGCAAGGTAAGCAGGTTCTGCTCCCTATTGTCGGGGGGAGGTGGACATCTGGCCTGTGATGCCTTCTCTCTGCATTGGGGGAGAGGCTTGCTGTATGTGTACCCTCCTCTACTGCTTCTCTTGAAGACATTGCTGAAACTTCAACAGGACAGAGGGACCATGATCCTCGTGGCGCCCTTTTGGGCCCGACAGGTCTGGTTCCCACTTCTGCAGGACCTGTTGGACTGTGCCCCAATCTGATCTCGCAGAATTAGGGCACCCTGCACTATCTGAACCTCCGGGCGTTGGCCTTGACAGCTTGGATGTTGAGCATGTAGTCCTTCGGCCCTTGGCCCTTTCGGACTGTGTTTTTCCAGGTGCCTACTGGCTTCTAGGAAGCCTTCCACCAGGAAGTCCTACAGCTTGAAGTGGAAAAGATTTTCTGTCTGGAGTGTGGGACATGGCTTGGATCCTTGTGGCACTTTTCAGAGTCTGGGCTTCAAACCAGCTCAGTCAGGGTTCATTTTAGTGCTGTCATTGTGTACCATCATAGTGTTGCTGGCACGCCCATTTTGGTACAGCCCTTAGTAGGTTGTTTTGAGAGGCCAGGTCTAGCTAAAGCACCCTCTTCAATGGCCTGTTGTGTCCTGGGACCTCAAAATTGTCCTGGCATGGCTCATGCGCCCTCCTTTTAAGCCGCTGCGTTCCTGTGACCCGAAGTTCATCACTTGGAAATTTATCTTCCTGGTGGCGATTACTTTGGCTTGTAGAGTCAGTGAGCCTCAGGCCCTGGCTACATACCTGCCATACACGAGGTTCTTCCATGATTGTGTGGTCCTGCGTACACATCCTAAATTTCTGCCTAAGTTTGTGACTGATTTCCATCTTAATCAGTCCATCGTTTTACCCACCTTTCCGAGACCTCATTCCCACCCAGATGAACGGGTTCTTCATTCACTGAACTGCAAGAGGGCCTTGGCCTTCTATTTAGATCGCACAGCAGGCCATAGGCAGTCCACTCAACTCTGTGTCCTTTGATACCAACAGGCTGGGAGTGGCGGTGGGTAAACGGATCTTATCCAACTGACTGGCAGATTGCATAGCCTTCTGCTATGCCCAAGCAGGCCTTCTGCTAGCCGGAAGAGTAAAGGCTCACTTTGTGCGGGCCATGGCAACGTCTGTGGCTCATTTGCGAGCAGTCCTCATCGTCTAAATTTGCCGGGCCGCAATCTGGAGTTCTCTTCACATGTTTGCAGCTCATTACTGCCTGGACAAGGATGGGTGTCAGGACAGTGCCTTTGGCCAATCTGTTCCAGACCTGAACCCAACTCTTCCTGTTTCATGCCTCTTGTGGGAACCACAGTCCCCTGTCGACCTTCAGCGCCACAGTTGTTGTGCCCTTTGGCACTTTGTTTGGTCGGTGTTGGTCTCTCCTGCTACGGAAACAGTCTGGAGCTTGGTATTCACCCACATGCGAGGGCTACCATCCTGCTTGTCCTAGGAGAAAGCACAGTTGCTTACCTGTAACAGGTGTTCTCCTAGGACAGCAGGATGTTAGTTCTCAGGAACACTGCCCGCCTCCCCACGGAGTTGGGTTCTCCTTCCAGCTTTTATTTTTCGCTCGTAGTTTTTCTATGTTACGAGACAGAAGGGGACCTTGCGTGGACGTGCGGATAGCGGCATGCTGGTCAAAGCTTCTAGAAACTTTGACAAAAGTTTTCCGTGCCGGGCTCCATCGGCTGATGTCACCCACATGTGAAGACTAACATCCTACTGTCCTAGGAGAACACTGTTACAGGTAAACAACTGCGCTTTCACCCTAATCAACTGAAGTTTCTTGTAGATGCAAAAACTGCTGTTCATAATGCAAATGCTACCCCCTAGGATCTCCAGACCACTTTTGTTACAAGACCTTTAGATTGTGCTTCTTTTTTCATATATATATATTTTCTATTTGTAATTTTAGCCTCCTAATTTTTCATCTCCCCCCCCCCCCCCCCCCCCCCTTCTTATCTTTTAGATTGTGGGCTAATTAGAGATCTTCAGATTTCTTTTTTTTTTTTTACTTTTGTTTAATTTTGCTTTAATTTTTTTGACTCATCTGTTACCTGTTTATATTAAATTTCCACAAATTAATGAACAAAAATTTGCAAGATAAAGTTATTAAAAAAAAAAAAGTAGGTACATAATTTTTCCTGAAAAAACCATGCACACAAATTGTGTATTAATGTGTGCAGGGTAGCTCTGGTGGGATTATTTTCCAAGGGAAAGTGTCCGTACTTTCCTTTTTGAAAATTGATGTATAGTCTGCAGGTAAAAAGTGCCCATAGACTTTAAACCAATGCGACTGTTAAATAATTTCCTCCTTAATTTCAGAAAGCTAAGACAACAAATTTACAGTTAGAAAACATTATACAATGACAGTAAGCAGAAAATAAACAAGTCAACAGAAACAGAACTTTTAGTTAAACTAGTTACAATCTGTATCAGTTATTAGCAGGCCTGGAGTCCAAGGCTAAGAATGGCCTGAAAGTTTGAACCAGATGTACTACTTGTTTAAGCCATCCCCAGGCACATTCTCCTTTTATTTTTATTTTTTAGTCTAACAGATTCAGATATAGTACCAAGCTTTCTAGTGTGCTGCATCCTGAAGGTGCGAGTACCTTGAACCCAAAAGTCATCTTTCATTGTAGTCCAGAGGTATAAGTTCCCTGGAATTGTCCTGACTCCCAGAAACATGTCATTTTCTCCATCACTGAGATAATGGGAAGATTTCACCCCTATTCCCCCAATAAGCACTTGGGAGTTGCCAATGTTTTCACAAGGCTGTTGTGTAATTGTTTGGGTTTTTTTTCATCCCTCCTGTTCTAGCATCAGGCTCAAATTCCGAGTAGATTGCTGGACTGGCTTGGGTTTATATCGCACATCGATATCCAGCGAAATAAAGAAGTATATACCAATTCAAAAGGCTTTCTGTTCTCCCTCCAAAAGGTTTAGGCTTGTTGCAAATATATGCTCACATCATACTAATGCTGTGTGTGATGTTAGCATTAGAGTACACTGAAGAATTCAGACTGGGGAGGCTTTCCTGCCAATCCTTAGTCAGCAAGACAGCAGAGGATTTTGAATGATATAGTATTCTATTAGGGCAAGAGGACCATATAGGGATGAATATGAGAGAAATGAAAAAAGTGTATATACTACATAAAATGGCAAACAGAGATCACATACAACATGGTTAGAATTTTATCATTTATACTTGAATTTGATGAATATATTCAAAACATGACAGCATTCAGATGTGTTTAATGACATATCCCAATAGAAGTATTGCTAATGTATCACTGTGAAATTTATCTGGCCATGTCTTTTTCTATACCTTATGCCTTACAATCTACATCCTGAATTGGATGTAATGTACAAAGCATAGACCAATTTTCCACTGATAAACAGGCTGACTTAGCCATTTCATATGGTTGACATAATCTGGAGGGCCTCGCTGTCTCAGCAGTCCCAACAACATGATTTAGTGTTTAAAATAAAATTGTAGAGAAGACGTCAAGAGTATGAATTTCTCCTCAGAAGTGTTGGCTTGAGCAGAGTGCAGTATGCTGGGACACCACAACTTGAGGTGCTTGCTAGGAGCTCAGAGGCTCCAAAAAGAATCGCCGACCTCTGCCTCCAGAAGCGCTGGAGGTGATGGAGCATCTTTATCTAGCAGCACTCCCTGGCTTGGTCTGCCATCATCAAATCTAGACCATTAATGCCACTGTCGCTATCTTCAGCGATACTGGAGCATGCCAAGATCTATCTGCTGCTACAGGCACAAGATCAAGTACTGTGCTAGTGAAGTGAAACACTACTGGCAGAACTGGTTTTAAAGTGGACTTGTGCGTATAAATCTGCTGTGAAAGCTGCTGTAGCTGATGGAATAGACTTAGTTAACATGGGATAGACTTAGTTTTTGGGTACTTGCCAGGTTCTTAAAGCCTGGATTGGCCACTGTTGGAAACAGGATGCTGGGCTTGATGGACCCTTGGTCTGACCCAGTATGGCATGTTCTTATGTACTCTGGCTATTCTGACATGGGCACACAACTGTGCAACTGTGATGGTTAGTGCAAGGTGAAATTGAGTGCACTGGTGTGTGAGACCCTGTATGATGAGATGGATGGTGTGATGTGCTGTAATGCATGGTACGATATGCACGATGTACCAGTACAATGCGATGCACCATTGTGGTGCTGCCAATGCACAGAAAAGGTACAATGCAGTGCGATACGCCTGCATGACGTCTCCGATGTAGGCATGCCTCCATTGACTTGCCATCTTTGGTGTGGCTGACACTGCAGATGATGCACATTTCTTCTATGGCAGCAATCATGCATCATTTCTGGGGGAGTCACCATAGTCTAGCATGGCCGGCACTAGCAAAGTCTGGTGCAGTGGACATGTTCTGTCTTGAGCTGAAAATGCACTTCACTTAGGAGAGCATTAGGACAATGCTGCTCAGGTGCTCTTTCTGGGCTGGAAATCTTCCTCCTTGTGAAAAATCTTTTCCTGAACCTAGTCTGTGTTGGTCTTGTGAGGATGTAAAGAAACCGCTCAGGAACTAGCCCAGTGGCATTGTCTCATGCAGATGTTCCTTCTTTGGATTCACAGGCTGTAATTCTATCTGCCTGCCTATTCTTATACTTCCCAGGGGAGTCCCCTCCACTGCTTTGATGCTGCCGGAAGCAAGGGCCAATATGCCCACTGTCTGGCACAAAATCTTTTTCGGCAAAGGACCACATATCTTGGAGAGTGCAACAACAAGCTGTAAGAGAAGTGGACCTTTGTACTGTGGTGTATTTATTTTATTTAAAAACTTTTCTATACTGTCATTTAGTAATGCACCATCACAGCTGTTTACAATTAGGCATGAAATAAGTTTGGTTTATAAATTATCCAGTGGGTGCCAATACATTTTTCAGTTACATGTTTCAATAATATACTCTATGTGGAATGTGGATTGGGATTTCCATTTATATGATTGATAGGATAATCATATACGTTCTATACTGTTCTTCTCTTACTTTATTTTCATCATAATTAAGTATTAAATTAAGCAGTTACGCTTTTGGGTGACTTTCAGCTGTGTGTAGGTGTTCTTATTTCTCGACCTCACTGTGAGAGGCTTTTTTGAAGAGCCATGTTTTAAAACTTTTTTTTGAAGTTTTAAATCTTTCATTAGTCTTAATTCGAGTGGTAATGTGTTCCATAATATTGGCCCCGCTAAGGATAGTACTCTCTCTAACTTGGGTCAGTTTTGCTGTTTTGACAGAGGGAATGGTGAGTAGAGCTTTATTGGCTGATCTGAGATTTCTCTGGGGGACATGCAATTGTAGGGCAGTGTTTAACCAATCAGCATTTTCCTCATTGATTAGTTTATGAATTGTGCATAGCGTTTTAAATTGTACTCTTTGTTCTATTGGTAGCCAGTGTAAATCTGCAAGAGTTTGGGGGGTGATCTCTTCTGCCTTTTCCAGTAAGTATTCTGGCAGCTGAGTTCTGTAGTATTTGCAGTGGTCTGATTGTTGTATATGGTAATCCTAGGAAAAGTGTGTTACAATAGTCTGTGCTGGCGAATATTAGTGCTTGTAGTACTGTTCGAAAGTGTGCTTGAGTTAATAAGGGTTTTAGTTTCCTAAGGACTATTAATTTGGCGTAGCCTTCTCTAACTTTCAGTGATATGTGTCGATTATTACTCCTAGGTTTCAAGCTTTCTCAGTTAACTCCACTGTTTTGCCATTTCTAAGTTTGATGGGATTCTGAATTATTTCAATGTTTTTTTTGTTTAAGATGTATAAATTCTGTTTTTTCAATGCTAATTACTAGTTCCATTTGGTTTAGTAGTTTTATATCTAGGTACAACATTGCAAAGTTCAGTGTCTTTTTTTTTTTTTTTCAATTGTTTCTTCTACCGGTAGAATTAGCTGAATGTCATCAACATATATGTAATGTATGATACCTAGTCCTGCCAGTAGGTGGAAAACAGGGAGCATATAAATGTTAAATAGAGTCGCCGATAGCGCTGAACCTTGGGGGACCCCTGTCTTTAGTTTGATTTTGTCTGATATTGTGTTTTTTATCTGTACCTGAAAAGATCTATTGTTAAGGTAGGATGTGAACCATTCAATTGTTTTGTTTTTGTAATCCTCTTTCTTCTAGTCTTCTCAGTAGTATGCTATGGTTTACTGTGTCAAATGCTGCTGACAGGTCTAAAAGTATCATAATGTAGTGTTTTCCGCTGTCAAGTCCGTGAAGTATGTTATCTCTTAGAGAGATTAGTAATGTTTTGGTGCTATAGTATTTTCTGAAGCCATGTTGCGAGGGGTAGAGTATGTTAGCCTAGTTAGCGAACCCCTAGACCCACACAGACAGCTGGCGAACATGCCCTGGGATGGGTTTTGGCAGGAGCTTCATCTTTATTATTTATTTAGAATTATTTATATACAGACATCCGTTTGCACATCGTATCTGTTTACAAATAACTTGGAACTTTTAGGCATTGCCTTTACATGGAACAATAACTATGTGAAAAGGAACCAAAAAACTAAGGAAACAGTATAACAATTTACAAGGTTCAATGGCATATAGTCGACTAACACCTTTCCACGCAGGTTGAGCCTTTGGGTTCTGGGGGCCAGCAGGGCTTAGGCGATGGTCCCACAGGGAAAGGAATGGCAGACGATCAGAGGCTAAGCTGAGGTTTGGGCAGGCAGCAATCAAGAGACACCAGGTACAGGCCAAAGGTGGGGGCAGGCAGCAAGCAAAATGTAGTCTAGGCAGGGGTCAGTAATGGACAGCAGGCAATAGATTAGTCTCGGTCCAAGCAGAGGTCAGTCTGAGCTAGGGCAGGAGCAAGGCAGGGCAGGCTGGACGAGGCAAGCTGAATGAGGCAGGGATGAAGAAACATACAGCAACACACACTGCTAAGCAGGAAATCTGTTGCTGAGGCAAGTTGGATCCACAGCTAGGTTTAAATACCCTGTCACATGATGACAGGGAGCACTGGAGCTAGGCTTTCCCACCGTGGCGGTCTTAAGAATTTGTGTGCTGCGCGCACGCTTAAAGGAAGAGTTCTGGCAGCATCCATGTTGTGAGGAGGGCTTGAAGGTATCTGTCTGGCATCTGCATTGGGATGAGTGTGGCTGGCTGCAGGTCAGCCTTGCGACTGGCCAAATGTAACACAAGCATGACACACATCTTTTGGTCTAGTTCCCCTTGACTGCTTGGAAATTTGAGGTGTCCTCTATTGGCCCTCCACTGTGAATCTTATTCAGAGGCCTTTGTTGTCCTCCATATGCAAGGCATATCAATGAAGTTGGCACTTGAGCTGCTCTGAGATATCTGGCAAAAGATGGAGACAGGGTTATGGACAGGGGCAGATTCCCGATGACAACCGGCCCGGGAATTCGCCACCCAGGCCGGCCCAGAAGATACCATGTGGTCTGCCAAGCGCTGCTCTGTCACAGCTGCGCTCGGCAGACCACGTGACTAGAACGAACTGCCCACCGGGGGATGCCTGATCTCCCCCTCCCCCCCCCCCCCCCCCCCCCAATAGGCCAATCCGCCCCTGATTATGGACAAGTTGCATGACCTGTGTCCCACTTCTGCAGAGGCTGGATCTATTAAGGCCTTATGCTACCTCAGACTCTTGTAGGAACTAAGGAGAACATTTGGCTCTGTCATATCAGGGCAGGTCTCTCAGTTCTTGGACAACACACAAAAAATATAATAGCCAGTTTCAATCTAAAATGTGCGGTTTCTTCTTTACATTACTGCTACATACTTCTGTGATTATGTACCAAACTGACATTTTCTACCAAATGCAAGTGCTGGGTCCACATAACCTCACCCCTTAAATGTTGATAAGTTTTTAGGTACCTTCCACCTGAGCCCCACTGGAGCGCACTGTACTGTATCGGCCTGTCTGTTTGTAAACTATTTTAACACTAGCGGTGGCCCACCACACGTTGCAGTGGCAGTCAGGTTCTTCCCCCCCCCCCCTCCGCTCATATACCTCAGTCACACATCGTCCTCCCCTGTCCCCACTCCAACTCGCCTCTCCCCTCTGTGTGTCTCCCCTGACACTCACCGCCCCCTTCATTCTCCCTCCCCTCACTGTCACCTCTCCCCGCCTACTCCCTACCCTTTCGTCAGTGACAGCACACCCTCTCTGAATCTCCTTCCCCAACTCAGATCCCCTCCCACTTGCAATGCCCTCCCAGCTGATCCCCCCCCCCCCCCCCCACTCCCGGTCCCTCTCCCCTTTGTGCGGTTCTGCGCGGCCCGCTCCCGAAGATGCGAGGTCAACGAGGATCCCTCCCTGTTGTGCACGTGAGCCGTACCAGATCGCCGCTGCAGCTCCTCCCAGGTGTCTAAGTTCAGCTGGCCGACACCACCACGCCAGATATTGCCGCCGGTCCGCCACTGCTGCTCCTCCCAGCGCCATGTTGGTCCCGCTGTGCCCGACGTGCGCTCCCACCCGCGCATGTGCAGTACAGCAGCTTCATTTCCCAAGGTAGATAGCGTGTATTGCATGTCTGTCCACCAGATGTCGCTGTTTTCCCCACACACATGTAAAAATATGTTTTTCTCTGTAATCTAGATAGAGAAGAACCTTGCCGAAAGTGAAAGGAAGGTTGTGTCCAAATTTTGAAAGCAATTGGAGCAGTAGTTTCTGAGATTATCGATTACGTCCAAACTATTTTACATTTTTATTTATATAGATATATCAGTCAACAGCATGAGAAATGCTTCTTGTCTTGGGTCAGATGGTGGTGACAATTCAGGTATTTGCAGTACTCATCTTAACGTGTGTGTCCAGTGGTGCACTGTTCATTCCAAAAAGGGCCATCTAACTTAACTTGTGCTGGGGGATTGGTCCCTTCATGCTTCAGGAAAGAGCACCACTCCTCAGCCAGTTATATGGGTGTCTGCTTTCAAGGAACTTCAGTTCCATTATATTCTCCTGGGATTGAGGATGATTGGATATATTCACTTTCACACACCTTCTCCAGATATAGGATATTCTGAGTCAATCACCAGGCAAACCTGTTCTATTTGAACCTAAAAAATAGTAGTAGTTGATAGGGTCATGGACTCTGTTCAGAGTCTATACCGATTTGGGAACAGGCATGTATATGTAGGATTGTCCCACAAACAACTGCCTTCCTGATGACTGACTTATTAGCAGATCATCTTAGCAGTCTTACAACTGCACAATTAGTCTCTGCAGTTAACCACTTCCACCTGGCTGCCAGCATTTGAATTCTTTGCATCAAACCAAGACAAGAAAATGCATTCTTCCTGTCCATTTCAGAACTCCACAAGATGCTCTTTCTACATGTCTGAAATGCAAATCTCTTGCATGCATTTCCACCAATCCCACTACTAACCAGAATGGTGCAAGATATGTTCTCAGACTGGGCCTATTTGAATGTAATAGCCCAGTCTGAGACAAGTTGGGTTCCATACCTAGTACAACTGCCCAGCAATCTTTTGACCCCCCTCCCCCCATCAAGTCGGTACCTTGCTGTTACTCAGGAAGGTTATTTCAGCCAAGCCTTCTCTCCCTTAGCTTGAAGGCATATTTTTGTTCAGTACTCAAAGGTCCATGGAGTTGTCCTTGCCCAAGGGGTTTGTGGACATACTGCCATCTGTAGGAGATCCTTCAACTCCAAAAGCCTATGATATTTAACTAAAATAGGTTCCCCACATAGTGTCATGTTTGTATGTAAATCCATGTAGTTACTGGCCACTAGCCCTCTTTTTCTGCTTTAGACAGTGTCACCTTAATGATGAGTATAATTTCATGCTATAGTTTCTTACTAAGTTCAAATCGATAGTCAACCTATCTCCAGTATTCTGTTAGTGTCTATTTTTACGGATTATGCCATCCCGTCTCTTCAGTTGTGCTGCCAGATTACTAAAACTGCTTTTTAAGCAAAGGCAGCTGGCTTCTCTCCAGTTCTCCTATAAAGTATTATTTCAGGTGGCAGTCACTTTGGCCACAAGTCACCAAACTTCTAGTTTTTCGTTTGTTTGCTTCTTGTGATATTCCATGACAGGGTAGTGCTCTGTGTCCACCCTAATTTTTGATGGCCTTTTATATCAATCCAGCCATCGTGTTCCTTATTTTCTTTCCAAGACCTCACGCACAATGTGCAGGTGAATTGTCCTTCATATCTTACGCTGTATCACAGCTTTGACTTACTTTGAGAGAAAACCCAAGCTGCACATTCAGGCTGGGCAACTAGCTGTCTTAAGAGTGCAGCAGGCAGGATGTATTAGGTGTTGTTAATGTATAACATCACACTAGCTAGTGACTACATTGCGCTCAGCTGACCTGTAAATCTCTTACCATTTGAGGCTTGTTAAGTTAATCATGCCTACTCAGTGGTACATTTGTGAGCTGTACTGCTCGATAGCATCCACATATCTGCAACAAGATCATAGATATTCTGCTTTGTCCCTTTAACATCGAGATCTGCTACTTGTTGGCACCTTTGTCCCCCTCCTTCCCCTGAACTGTACCCCTTAAAAATTGAAGCAGAGACTCTGATGGATGAAGAGGCCACAGCTTTATTTTAATATTGTCATCGTAACCATAAACTACTCTGTATCATGCACAAACCACTTTGTACTTTGACACAAACTGTGTCCCGGATGCTGCCCACCATGTTTCCTAACAAGGCAGCCCATTCAGCCCGTTCCCCCTGTGACCTCCAAGCAAGGGGGGCCCACCCAAAGCCTACCAATTCGGCCCACCGGCTCGTGCATCTGGCTACAGCTGCAACAAATTTTACACATATGGACCACAATAATGGGTTTTCATATACATAAGTGTAATAGTAACTGAGAAACTAACATAACACATTTACTTGCCACCAAACAATAGAAACATGTATCTGCCGTGGAATCAAGTTGTGTTAGATTTAATACTTAACGTCCATCCTGGTTAGAGTGGGTGGGTGGGGAAATCAGTGTTGGTGCAGGGGAAAAAGGAAGGAGCTGTGACATGCATTTATGCATGCGTTGCACTCTGATGCTGTGTTCCCACTCCCAGCAAGGGAGGGCCCACCCAAGGCCTACCAATTCAGGCCACCAGCTCATGCACCCGCCGGTGGCATAAGGTAGTAACACTTGCCTTGTGTTGTGTCTTCCCCCCCCCCCCCCCAAAGCTGCAGCCTCTTCAACTTAATAAAGATTTGAGGGCTTTATCGCATTATTGAAAAGGTCATAGCCAGTATCGCATTATTGAAAAGGTCATAGCCAGTGACCGAAAGATGAATTTGGTTAAACCTGTACAGCCCTTCACAGAGATGTCCAGTCTAGTAACTTATATTGCCCTCCTAACCTCCGGACCCATTGCCCTGCTTGACTATTTAACTTTCTTATGACCCTTTTTCCATAGCTTACTATCGTGCCATTTTAATTGATGTATGATATTGGACCACATGAAACATGTTAGGGAACCAGGAAACCAATTCCCTCAAATCATTCTTTATACGGCATATTAATTGACCACAAGATGATGTCCCCAGATCGTTACCACCCAGATCAATAACTATGACGTTGGGTTCAGCAAGCATATCTTTCTCATGTTGAACAAAGGTAGAAGCTGATCCCATGTCATTCCTCTTTCTCCTATCCAAATGATGCAAACATTCCACAGAGCCAAACACAAGTGAGCCCCATAGGAATGAACCTGAGCCCTCCTTGCTGCCCAGTGAACAAAGGAGTGTCTGATAATCCAAACAAACCTTTGCTATTGTGATAATTCTGTGAAAAGAGGTCAAGAGAGGTTATACGCTCATGCGCGACTTGTCCTGATATAGGTGTATACCGCATTCGACTTCCATCTACCGATTTTCTGAATGGTATCTATATTCAACCCTGCCTGGGCTGCTCTATTGGCCACTCCTATTCTAAAGGAGTGGGTCCCGAAGTCCTTAGCATTGCATCCAATTTTTGATAAAGCCAGATTCAATACTGCCAAAAATTGATATCCGTTAAGGGGGTTATGGTCTGCATGAATCAATAAGAATTTACTGCTGCCCGGGCGCACTGACAAACTCAGATTCTGCACAGGGCAGGTCATCAACGATGTTGCCCGTTTCAAACAGATTATTGCCCCTGGCAACTTGGTCTGTTTTCGACCTCTGTATAGTTATTTTGACTGACTGCTCAGATACTTTAACATTCTGCATAATAATGCTTGTGAGACCCGCATCTCATTTAGAAGAGGCCACCAACTAGCTGATGTGCAGAGCTTCGAAAAAGGCCAGGGAAAATGCTGCCCTAAAAAGTTTTACTTCGAAATCTGACTCTCAAACTGTTGGTATCACAAGCCACAACCTAGTTAGCCGATCATGTGTGATTTGGTTTCCTTGCATCGATTGTTGGCCCTGTCTTTCTGGTCCACCCTGTGAGGATTTTCTTGACCAAGAAGCTCTTGGTTGGGTCGCCCATCCCTGTACCTTCAAGAAGAATGTGAACCCTGCCAGCTCATTTGTCACTGAACCCCTTGATTTACCCCTCTTTGTCCCAAACTATAAATCTGACAACTAACTCCTCGGGCACAGGACCTTCTACCCAACCCCATTCTTTTAAGAATTTGGACATGTTATCTTAAGGCCTGTGGTAAGCGCTTCATGTCACCGGAGCTACTGGTCACTGCACAAGGTCTCTCAATGTGTCGTCCCAATGTTCCACAAGCAATCCAGCACAGATATGACTTTCTTGTCTGCTCTGGGTACCTATTTTTGAAACAAATCCCATTTAACTCTTGACAAGGCATTGGCGATACCATTATGCACCCCAGGAACGTGGCGCTCCCTTATCACCATGTTCAGGTGTGGACTAGTGAGAATAACCTCTCTCAATAACTTGGCTACTTTGACACTTGGCTGGCTGTTTAAGACCTGTACTACTGACATCGCACCAGAATATTATGTACTTGTTTCGCAATTTCTCGCCCCATATGATTTAAGGTGACCAGAATGGGAAAGAGCTCCAAGAAAGTGACGTTGTGTGTTAAGCCCACTTCCAACCAGGCCATGGGCCATTGCTCTGCAGCCCATGAGCCCTGCCACTAAACACCAAAGCCCCACCCCACTGATGCTTCAGAATATATACCCAGATCACAATTGGAAATGGGGAGGGGGGGTTCCTGCCATATTGATATTCCATTAAATTTACTCAAAGGATGACCATAAAACTAAATCATCCTTCATGGACTGTGTGATTCTGATGCGATGGTTGGGGTGACAAATGCAGTTAGCCTCCTCAAAAAGGCCCACCCCATGGGTATGACTGCACGCAAAGTTGAGGGTGCCATTGAGGGATTTAATTTTTGCTAATGACGTTTTCTTTGAAATCGCCTATTTTAACTTGGTCTGTATGTTGAGGAGTTTATCTTGAGGGAGTCTGGATACCACTTGGTTGGAATCAAATTCAATACCCAAGAATTTAATTTCCGGGGTAGGGCACTCCGTTTTTTCTTGTGCTATTGGCACTCCACATTGAGAGGTGAGACTGTGGAAAGTATATAGCATATGGGAGCAAGCCTGTGAGTCTCTCGGTCCAACAAAGAGGAAATCTTCAAGATAGTGGACTATACTATTCAGCCCAGCCTGATGAGCAGTGGCCCAATGAAGAAATGAACTAAACAATTTGAAGTATGCGTGTGATACAGAACACCCCAAAGGCATACACTTGTCAAAGTAATACGCACCTTTGAAACGGAATCACTGTAATGGGAGCTGGTGGGGTATACTGGGAGAAGCCGGAAAGCTGATTCAATGTCAGTCTTGGCCATAAGCGCGCCTCTGCCACACCTACATAGAATGTCTGTGGCACTATCAAGACGCATACTGCACTGAACACTCATCTTCAGGTAGACTGTCATTCACCGAGGCACCATAAAGGTAAGACAGATTTTGAATCTGTCAGTATTTCCCAGGTTCTTTCTTCGGGATAATGGCCAAAGGGGAGAGCATCATTCTACTGAAAGGAGGAAACTCAAATGGTCAGGCCGTTTTGCCCCTCGAGTTCCTCGTCGAGTTTCTGCTGCACAAGATCTTTGTGCTTTGCTACTGAAGTAGTGTTCTCCACATTCATTACCTCAATGTTATTTTGAAAGGTATTGTGAATCCTTCACGAAAACCCTCTATCTGCTTCTTGGCGTGTTTCTTTTTCGGATATCGATCTAGCCAATCCTGCATAGCTTCGAGATTTATTGGGGATGATGCCTTTGTAAATGTGTTATATTCACTTGGGCTTAGGATTAATCCCAGTATTCGCCACCTTCTGTCACTTCGTGGCTGGGTGAGGAGCCATGCAGATTGAGTAAAAATGCTTGAATTGCATAGGATGATTTGTTGTATCTCCAGCATGTTCCATTGTGGGTGCTAGGGACCATTTGCCTAGCCTGGGCAGTTTGCTGACCATAATGAAGATCGTGCACGGTTTATGGCATCAGAGGCTTTGCTCTTCATTTGTCTGAGCCACAGACAGACATCCTGAGTGCCCTATAACATAAAGAGATTCTCCTCCATTTTGTCTCTGAAGCACTCTTCATAATTGAGCCAAGCCCAACCTTTGTACTCCCTATACGCTTCCAGTATGGTGTCGGCATAGCTGAGCATAAACCATACTGAGATGGGTCTTCATGTCCCACGACGCTTGTCATCCTCAAGAATGCCCTTGTCGAATTTATTATGATTCTTGCAATCTGTTTGTTTGAACCTGGTGCATGGTCCCATTTCTTGTTTCCTTTCTTGTCTCTCCCATTCCTTCAACCTTCTTAGATACTAAAGATATCTATGTATATCTGTTTCTTGATTTTATTTCTCAAATCCTTAGGGACGATTTCTCATAGTTGTGATAATGTTGTCAAGGCTGGAGGGCCCCTGGCTGCGTCAGCTTCTATGCCTTCTGACTTGTACTGGTTATCATCAGATGAGGAATCTGAATTGGAGGAACCAGAGGAACTGTATGAACTGGAGTCAGATCTGGCTTTCGCTCCCTGTTTTTTCTCCTCTTACCCAACTTCTTAATTTTACCACCCTTCCCCTCACTCTTTCTCCCCCAAGGCTCCAGCCAACTCACCTGTGCTGTCTCTCACTGCATCTTGTGCTGCCTCCGGAATCTGCCAGGGGTGCCTCTGTCATCTGATCTCCATCTTCCCTTCTTTCTTGAGACGTACACTCTGAGGTGGTCTCGAGTGATGCTGGAAAGGATGATGGTTCCTGCGTGGTCAGTGCCTGTTTGTCTGGTATATGCTGTGCTCCCCTAGCTGCCTCTGGATGACCGTGGGTGATCTGCGCGCAAGGTTCCACACTTGATTGGCCAAGCATGTGCCAAAATCCCCAAGGCTGCGCAGCCATAGTATAACTGGCGATGCCCACGTGGCCAGGATAAAATTCTGTGCACCAGGGTGTGGGTTGACCTGGGGCTCCCTTTGCCCATGGATAGCTGCTTGATGTAGCCATGAACGGGTTCACATGCGGCCAGTTCTGCATGGCTGGGAAACATGGGCCTTGTGCAGGGCTGCCCCTCCGCATTCCCACCCATGCTTGGCCCCATCCCGGGATCTTAGCCTGCTGAATGTCTGTGCCATAAGGCCTGCCTCTAGTGGTTCCGGTACCGCAGGAGGCAGTTTCAATAGCTGCCATCAAGCAATTCTGCTGGGGGATGGTTGACAGTGCCAGCTGCATCCCTGCCTCTGACCCCATTGTGCCCTGCTGTTGAGGTACCTGGCCCTGATTAGGCTGAGGTGCAGGCATGCCATCGTGAGGCCCGGGGAGCATTGTGCACAGGGCTGTGCCCAACAAGTCAATCCTGGGCTGGCCGGCCTGAGTCTTGCCTATATTTGATCTGTCCATTGTCTGCCCGCTCCCCAGCCATGGGATCGTTCCCACACTCAGATGCTTTGGTCGGCTCGTGCGCGTTCTGGTGTTGCAGGCTGCCGCAGTGCTGCCTTGGACATGTGCTCCCTGCGTGGTAGGTCTGGACTCTGCCATATTGTGTGACTTATGGGATGCAGCCGGGTTGCTCGCCCTTCCCCCTGCGTCCGGACCTGCTATGAGGAATGTGAGCTACCGACTCGATCGGTTTTTGCTTGCTCCTTGTGCCCCAATCCTTCTACTTGCGTTTCCGGTGCTGCACCTGAACGTGGCATTGTTCAGGGAAAAAAGGAGCAAGATGGGGGCCGGTCTTTAATAAGGACTGTGATGCTTATCTATGCGTGTGTTGCGCCCCAATGACATTGTTCTGGCTCCCAGGGGATGGGATTGAATCGCATGACCTGTATAGTTTTCGTCATGCCATCGCAGCGCGTGTGCCTCCTCACGGCCTCGTTGTTGATAGTACGAGCCCTAGTAATACTGTCTGCGTATTCACTCAATGTGTTAAGGTATCTTTGGGCAAGTGGTCTTGTCTGTTCACTCGGTAGTCTACTCCATTGTGTAGCTTGTTCCTCAGTAATCTATTATCCCTGGTGGGGTCTGGGTTGCTTATTAAGTAAATGCTCTGCTGCAACTATGTTGCTCCCCACATGTAATGGCTAATTCAGCCTGTTTATTAACAAAAAACAAAGCAAGTTTGTTTACCGTAAACTGTGTTTTCTATAGATAGCAGAATGAAATAGCCATGGAATACTAGCCCATCTCTCTAGAGAGTTGACTACTTGACTAGATTTAGCTTTAGAAATAACTGAGGAGACTCATGAAACAATGACTGCGTGGGAATTCCCATGCATGCTCAGAGGAGTTAAAAGCTTTATTAGCTAGGAGAGAGGTTTTAGGTGCTGCCAGAAGAAGTCACCCACATATAATGGCTAATTTATCCTGCTTTCTATGGAAAACAGTTTATGGCAAGCAAACTTACTTTACCACAATTCCTTCACTTTTACCTAAAGTTCATCATTGTGTGGTAAATATAACTTAATAGATTGATAGTATTTATGAAATATTGCTTTTGGATTAGAACGGTTTTATTTTTCTCTATATGCAGGTGATATATGCTTTGAACACTAGGAATGATGAACATGAATCTGGTATTCTGGCCCTTAAAGATGCCCATGAGGAAGAAATTCAACAAATAATTGCGGAAACAAGAGAGAAAATCATTCAGTATAAAAGTAAAGTTGTAGAAGAACTGGATCTTAAGAAGAAGATACAGATTTTGGAGGAGTCATTGGAAGAGCACAAAAGACGAAGTATGAAGCTTTGATGGAGTTTGAAGCATATAAGCGTCGCATAGAGGATGTACAGCTTTGTTCTGAGGCCCAGCATGTCCAGAAGGTAGTGACTATGTCTAGGGAAGTGGAAGAGATCAGAAAACAGTTTGAGGAGAGTTTACGGAGCTTTATGCAATTGCAAGTGCAATGTGAGAAAGATAAACGCACAGCTCTGGAAGAATTGAAAGCAGCTCACACATTGGAGATCCAAGAGGTTCTGAAGACGCAACAAAATCAAAGTATAATTTTAACTAAGGATCAAGAGACACTTGAAGAGCACCGAATAGAAATGGAAGATTTGCATAACAGAATAGAAGAACTACATCTGGAAAAGAAAAAAATAATTGAGGACTATGAAAGCAAACTTAGCAAAGCTCAAGAATTTTATGACCATGAACTTGAAGTTTTGAAAAGATCACAGGTCTTCACAGCAGATAGCCTACATTCTTGTAAACAAAAAGAAGCAGAGATGAAGAGGGAGTTTCAGAATCAAGAGGCTATTTTACAAAAGAACTTGGAAAATCTTAAAATTGAATTTCAGGTTGTTCAAGAGGAAGCAGAAACTTTACAGGCAAAGTGCCAAAAGCTTCAAGCAACTCTAAGCACAGCAGAAAATAAAGTTCAGGTAAGAAAGAAAGCATGCTTGATTTTAAAGATACTGTTTTGTTTTTAGCCATGATGCTACCTAACATATGAAAATGAATCACTAGAGATCTGGATGTAACTTGCCAGGAGCTGGCTGAGTTGGATCGGTCAATTTGTTTTGTTGTTTTTGCTCCTGGAACACAGAGTGAAACAAGTGAATTGGGCAAAATAGAGTAGGTAATTTCTGAGCCAGCCCTGTTGCTTAAATTGTGGTGTTAAAGGTGCTTGTCTCTTGGAGAAAAGGAGACCTGCTATCTTTACTGTGGTGCTCCTTACTGGTTATACAGTGGCATTGACTGGACATCCTACTACCCACAGGGCTGGCAGCGGCTTCTAGTGCCATCTACATCTGGCATGAAAGACCTGTAAAGAGGGAAAAGAGTGAGGGGGGTGAGGTGGAGAAAATAGTTGTTTCTTTTTCCTTTATATAAAATTGTGTGGTTGTTTTGGTCCACTTGGATATGTAGAAATTAAGGTGTACAAATAAGTTGTAGGCAAAACCTTTTTGATTAGACTAACCTAATCTATTTAGAAACTGCAGCAGGTCAATGCAAAATGAGCTAGGCATGAAGTTGCCCAAATGTACGTGTAAATTTCAGATTGTCCTACAATGGTGGTATTGTGGTGATTGTTCACATAATTTTAAAGAGTTGATTCTTAGGTAGTTTTGATGTTCCCTTTTTAGTAACCTGTCTTTTAATTTGATCTCATTAACCAATATAGCATCTCTTCACATTTTTTGCATTGGATAATAATCGTACGCATACAGGATATGTAATGCTGTACAGACATATTGGATGATCTTTACTCATAGGAGCTTACAATCTAGTCAAGACAGACAAGTGTCACAAAATAAATAAGCTCTGAGTTAAAACAGCAACATCTTGTTTGAGAAGTTTAAATTATAGATGGGATTAAATTGAAAATATTAAATTAATATTATGAAATATACTATATTCATATAGGAGCATGAATGTCTTTCCCTTATGAGTAACTGTGTAGGGTCCTGTGAATCGTGCTGGTTATTTTTTTATTTTTTTTTGACAACATGCACATAAATTCAGTGTTGGTGAAAACTAAATTTATATGCTTCAAAGTTTTGTTGCTTGGATCACTTTTACAGGATTTTATTTTTTTACAGTCATCTTCCTCTGTGATGCACTATCAGACAGTTTTAAACAGGATTGGCTCATCTTTCTCAATGTTACCAACTTTAAAATGTTAAATAAATGTCAGTCACTACAGTGTGGCACACCAAGTTTCTACCTCCAGAAATCTCTAAGCTTAAAATCAATGAAGGAAAAAACAAACAAAAGTGATGTTGGTAGAAAATCACCACAGCAAGCTCAGTTCACCGTGCAGACGCAGCTGTTATTGGCGTCTGCTAGGGCTCCTCCCTCGAGCGTCAGGAACTGGCAGGTGAGTAGGAAAAGCAGAGCAGCGTCCACTGCCAGTTCCTGACGCTCGAGGGAGGAGCCCTAGCAGACGCCAATAACAGCTGCGTCTGCACGGTGAACTGAGCTTGCTGTGGTGATTTTCTACTTGAGGCAGTGGACGCTGCTCTGCTTTTCCTACTCACCTGCCGGTTCCTGACGCCCGTCGGCGCGTCGCCAAAGCCGCGCGGCTTTGCCCAGATTCGTCGGGATTCCGGAGGAAGATATTTGATAGCAGCAGCAGCAGCAGCAGCCAATTGAGACCGAAAAAGCTTAAACTGTGTCCCAAAGAGACAACTTTTGCTCAGGTACATTTTTCTTATTTTCCTTTGGCAGACTCTATCTTTGGTATGCCACATACCAAAAGAAAAGGGAAAACATCAACGTCTACTCCCGTAGGGAGTGGCAATCAGCCAACTGTATATGATCTCTTTGGAAAAACTGTATTAGTTCCACCAGGAGGGGAAGTCTCTGGAGGCTCTGGCTTTGAGCAGGGCCAGAACTCCCTGACATATGAAACATCGTTAAGCCCTGGTGCCCCTTTGACTCCAGAACCACCTACAGGAAAAGGAGGAAGAGGAGAAGTTTCCTTTGAAGAGTCTTAATTGAAATTGACTGTGGTACCAATAAGTCCTGATATGGTAACTAAGGATAAAGGGATATTGGGAACTCAGGCGGGACTGGTAGAAGAGATTCAAGTAATAACTCAAAAAAAAAAATTTACTCTGGAGGAAATAGGTGGCATGTTATTTTCGATGCAAAAATCAATAAATGATTTAACAAAAATAGTTCAGGATGGTATGAATAAAAATCTGGTAGTACAGTCAAATATTGAAAAGTTAGATGGATCAGTTAATAATCTAACTACAAAAGTTACTGAGATTGAGAACTCAATTTAATTTAATTAAATCCGAAAAGATACAAACAGACAAAATGGAACAGCTAGAAAATCAAATTAAGAGTAAATCTGAGGATTTTAAATTTCCCTAGAACCTATCTATTATCCCCAAAGGAACTGTTCAAGAGTTATATTAGGAATATACTAAAATATACAGATAGGGAAATGCCTATGCTGTCTGGTATATATTATACTACACAATTTTCAAGTATGGGTGAAAAACAAGATCAAATACAAGGAGAGTCAGAGGAAGATTTAAATCTATCGGAACTTTTGGAAAAATCGTCAGATATGGAAATTAAATCTAGAGCAACATTGATAGTACAATTTGTAGACATATCAGAAAGAGATTCCATATTTAGATTGTATTTTAAACATCAATCTACTTTTCATGGATTTCCAGTTAGAATGTTTCCTGATATTGCCTATAGTACACAATTGAGGAGAAAAGAGTTTTTAGCATTACGAGATAAAGTCATTCAGAAAGGTGCTAAATTTCTCTTACGATTTCCATGTCGCTGCTTAGTAGTTTATCAGAATCCGAAATATATGTTTAACCAGCCTGACCAGTTACGTTTATATCTGGGTTCCTAACCCTGTAGATATCCTTAGTAGGGGTAAAGAAATTAAGTAAAATACAGTTGACACAATGTTAAGTGATTTTCTTTGATTGTGCTACTCAAATTGTTTCTAGGCTTATTAGCTCTCTATTACCTATAGAAAGATTTCTAGGTCTCTACAGATTGTAAGAGTAGTTATTACTGATATGATTTTTCTATGCAATTTTGATGTATAAAATACAATCTGTGATATCTTAATGAAAATGTAATGCTTAATAAAAATAAATTTAAAAAAAAAAAGGTTGGTAAAATGATTTTCTTTTTTTCGGTTTCCCTTTCAACACTGGTTTCCCTTTTAGATTTATTAACTAAATGTATGCTTTATCCCTTTAGTATGCTTCTTTAAGTGTGCAGAAATCATCATATTTACCATATATATTAAATCAGTCAAGCAGTCTTCAAATACACATACAGTGGAAAAATGTATTCTAAGCTAATTAAGCCTGTGATGATCAATATAACCATTGGGTATATAGTTAGTGTACCTTGTCTAATCTAGAAAATGCTGATTAAAATATTTTCCCATCGATAGCAGGGCTGAATTAGCCATGTTGTCATGGGAACTGTCAGTCAGGGCCCGGGAGGCAGAGCTTTGCTGTGTGGCTGTGCATGAGTTCCCGCGCAGGAAACAGAAATCTCAATCTGTTTCTTTCCACGCACACAGAGCTTTGCACTCTTCAGCTACTTTTCTAAGTTTAAGAATAGAATGACAAAAAAGGCTGAGGCCTTCGGGCTTCACACCTTGCTCATGCAGCAAGATCATGCCCATCATGGTTGGACATGATCGCTGCTATAGATGCCTTGGACCAGACCACAATCAAGCGGTCTGTGACCACTGCGGAAGAATGTTGAAGAGGGCCCAACGACAACGGGCCCAGAAGATGGAGTATCTCAAGGCCTGGGCTCAGGCCTTCTATGCCCCACCTTCGGAAGCGCATTCTTCGCCAGGTCTGGTAAAATCAAAGAGCCTGAAGGTAAGGCGAGCTGCATTCATGGAACCACCCCCTCTCCAGGCCTGGAGGGCAGGACTGGCCTCGATCATTAGGGGCAGAGATCCCCATAGATCTCATTTTCAGCCCCATCGGGATCGATCGGAGTTGCGGCGTCCAGAACAGACTACGACACAGATGCATAGTCTTCCACCAGCGTCTGGATCGGTGTGGGGAACTGAAACGCTGAAGCAGGCTCAGTCGACACTGGGCCACACGAGACCTGCGTCGAAGACTATGCAACCATCGACGCATGACATTGATACGTCAAAAACCGAAGCACGACGCACTGACTGCACTGTTATCGATGCAAGATTCCGCTGCGGTGCCGAGGACGAAGCACGAACCACATCCGATGCGTAAGTCGACGCACAGAGTGCGGTCAATGCAGGACACAGCGCAACAGCCGACGCATGGAGCAACGGCGATGTCAGGCCTTTCTCACGACGCAAGGAAGCAATTCGAGGCAGTTCCATTGACGCATAAAAAGTGAAAATTGACTCGTACAGCGGTGATTGGGACCAATCTCCCAAAGAACCGACATAGGTCCAGATCTCACGACCAGAACAAAAAACATTCAAGTCAATTTAAACACTCAGCTATATCAAGTCCTCAATCATCACGACAGTCGACCTCGTCGAAGGGACCGATTACTCCGCAACATGTGGCTACATTGGACGAAAACTAAATTGATGTACCGTCTCTATCTTCCTCTTCCTCATCAGCCTCACAAGTATATTCCGATTTTTCCTCAAGATCGAAACCTAGGAAAAAACATGGGGATTTCCAAGAACCTAAAAAGAGGAAACTAAGTGCAGACTTACAATCACAAAAAGTGGGAAAGGCAAAAGAGGGCTGCTGCTAAGATATCCTATCTCCACGACATCATCTAGGGCAATCAAAGCCTCACATGCCGCATCAAGCGTAGCAGGCTTTTTCTCAGTTATCAGAAGCACTTTCTGGGTTCTTTGACTCGTTACAGTCCGGTTTTACTTTGCCTCCTTCTCCGGTTATGAGTTTACCACACTCACCAGCAACATTAAGGGAGCAAACGCCAGAACCCCGCACAAAAACCCCTCAAAGTCCGCCACGTCCAAGCACTCTACTGTCTTCACCTGTCCCACAACAATCCCCCAGACCTCCCCGGACACATCCTCGGAATACCCTTCGGATCCACCAGACTACTCTCCCGAGCCATATTCCCCTCTGGAGGATTTGTCCTACCCTAAATTTTTAGAGAAGGTAGGATCCATTCTCCACCTGGATGTCCAGAAGATACTCTATCCACGAGCAGAAACACTGGGGCTCCTAAAAATTTTTGATCTCCCAGCTGAGCTGACATCCTTGCCGTCCCACAAGGTTCTTGACGAGGTTTTAGAGAAATCATGGGAGACACCTTTCACCACGGCGCCAGTGTCTCGAAAAGCAGATTTTAAATTTTGAATGAAACAATCCCCATATTATACACAAACACAACTTCCCCACAATTCCATTGTGGTGGAATCCATCATGCAGCATGCTAAAAAGTCAAAATTGCATGCATCGGCGTCCCCGGGTAGAGACAACTGCTGTTTGGATGAGTTTTGCAAGGAAAACCTTTCAAGCAGCAATGTTATCTGCATGTATTGTGCAGGTAACTTCATTTCTGCTTGCTTCTGTTTGTGCAACTGCTCTCCAAGCCAGGATCCAGGGCTTGGATTGAGACTGCTGCTGTACCCAGCCCTCCATTGGACCCTCTCCTCCTCCACCTCGTGGCTGTTAACCCCTCCCCCAGCTGGAAGACGTCCCAGAAACTAAACAAATGTACTTTTAAATCTCCCTCTCACACAGGCATCGCGCGCCTAAGGAGCACAACAAAGGGGCCAGCCCCTTTGTGCTCCCCTTAGTGCACCCCTTGAGCACCCTCCGGCTGTACCGCTGCTCCACAGGACCCGACTGCTGCTTGACCCTTCCTCTGCGCTCCACGGTCTGCCAACAGCTCTGTGACTCCAGGCACCCATTAAGGTTACCTTCCCCAAGCACCTACTTTCAGCAAAAACTTCACATGCCTCAGGTGACTTCTATCTTTCGCAGCTTTCTGTTAGCGTATGTACCTTTAATTTCTGCTCTTGACTCTCCTGACATCGCTGTATATGCTTCAACCTCTATTAATTCACTGTTACAGTCACCGCTTTACGCCGATATACTATTTGTGACCACAACCTCATTGTTTACTTCCTCCTGCTATCTGCCCCCTGCCTACAGCACTGACCGTTCCTCCTTATCCCCCCACCATGGCCGGCAATTCCAGCCTCCCTATCCCACGCATCCATCACCCATCCCACAGAACATATTACCCCATATTAACCACCCAGCGCAGATCCTTCCTCCTTCCTCCTCCCTATCCTTGTCTCCCCTTTCACTCGGCTCCTAGGTCTCACCACCCTCTTCATCATGCTTATGAATGCTCAGTCCCTATCCAAGAAAACTGTCATACTGTCTGATCTACTACATGACCATAAGCCAGACATATGCGCCGTCACTGAAACCTGGCTCAAGGACTCTGATATTGTCCTCCTCAATCAGCTCCCTTCTGACACCTATGACTTTTTTCTCCATCCCTAGACCGAAGAAACGAGGCGGTGGTCTCCTCCTTGCTGCTAAAAAGCACATGAATCTCAAACCTGTAAAAATCATCACACCACACAAATTAGAGATTGGGCTATTCAAATCTCCAGGTCTGCCTAGTATATGCCCCCCCCTAGCATTCTCGAACACAAACACTCCCCCCTTATCGAGTTCATCTCCAACAACAGCGACACCCCTGTCGTCATCCTGGGGGATTTCAACTTCCATGTTGATGCTACTCCCCCCGCTCCACCTCATGTGAAGCCATCCTCGGCACACTCGAAGCCATCGGCTTTACCCAAGTTATCACCTCCCCCACGCACAAAGCAGGGCACACCCTGGACCTCCTCTTTGTCAACTCCAGCATTAGCCTACCCTCTAAACCACGCTGTACCCCTGTCCCATGGTCCGATCACGCTATTGTCAAATCCTCCATCTCTATAAAGATACCCAAACCATCCAAATCCCCCTCCACCACATCTTTTGCCTACAGAAAATCCTGCCCCAGTGAAGACCTCACTTCAGCCTTCACCAGCTCTTCTCTGAAACTCAACTGCTCTACTCCAAACACAGCCCTAGACTCTTGGAGCCACATCACCTTAGAATATCGCAAACAAGCTGTGCCCTATCACCACACACAAAACTAAACTATCTGCAAAAAAAACAAAACCCATGGTACTCCCCAGACCTCAAACTAATGAAATATGAGCTCAGGCAGAACGCACATGGCGTAAAGACCCATCCCTGCAAAAAGCATCCATATTCAAATCCTCACTACATCTCTACAGGCTAGCCTCTTCTCCAAGCTGAACAGCCCTAACCTCTTTTTAGCCTTTCCTCATAGGGGAGATGTTCTATCCCCTGTATCATTTTGGTCACCCTTCTCTGTACCTTCTCCATCACAATTATCTTTTTTTTTTTAGATGCGGCAACCAGAATTGTACACTGTACTCAAGGTGTTCACAGCACTCAATTGTACACAGGTCTCAACATGAAGCGATACAGAAGCATTATGATATTTTCTGATTTATTCATCATTCCCTTCCTAATAACACCTTGCATTCTGTTTGCATTTTTGACTGCTGCAACACATTGAGCTGACTATTTCAATGTATTATCCACTGACGCCTAGATCTTTTTCCTGGGTGGTAGATTCCATATTAGGAGCTAACATTGTGTAACTACAGCATGGATTATTTTTCCCTATATGCAACAGCTTGCACTTGTCCACATTAAATTTCATCTGCCATTTGGATGCCCAATCTTCCAGTCTCGCATGGTCCTCCTGCAATTTATCACAATCTGCTTGTGATTTAACTACAGAGTAATTTTGTGACATCTGCAAATTTGATTACCTCACTCATCGTATTCCTTTCCAGATCATTTATAAATATATTGAAAAGCACTGGTCCAGGTATAGATCCCTGTGGTACTCCACTATTTACCCTTTTCCACTGAGAAAATTGACTATTTAATCCTACTGTTTCCTGTCTTTCAACCAGTTTGTAATCCACGAAAGGACACTGCCTCCTATCCCATGACTTTTTAGTTTCCATAGAAGCCTTTTATGAGGGACGTTGTCAGATGCCTTCTGAAAACCCAATAACTACATCTATTGGCTCACCTTTGTCCACATGTTCATTAACCCCTTCAAAAAAATGAAGCAGATTTGTGAGGCAAGACTTGCATTGGGTTAATCCATGCTGACTGTGTTTGGTTAAACCATGTCTCTGTGATTTTGATCTTTAGAATAGTTTCCACTATTTTTCCCAGTACTGAAGTCAGGCTCTCTGGTCTATAGTTTCCTGAATCGCCCAAGGAGCCCTTTTTAAATATTGGGGTTTCATTGGCCACCCCTCAGTTTTCAGGAACAATGGATGACTTTAATGATTGGTTGCAAATTTTAATTAACAGATCTGGAATTTCATTTTTGAGTTCCTTCAGAACCCTGGGTGCATACCATCCAGTCCAGGTGATTTGCTACTCTTTAGCTTGTCAATCTGGTCTTTTACATCTTCCAGGTTTACAGTGATTTCATTCAGTTCATCTGAATCATCACCCTTGGAAACCATCTCTGGAACCAGTATCTCCCCAACATCCTCATTAGTAAACACAGAAGCAAGGAATTCATTTAGTATTTCTGCAATGGCCTTATCTTTCCTAAGAGCCCCTTTAATCCCCCTCTGTCATCTAACAGTCCAACAGACTCCCTCCGCAGGTTTCTTGATTCTGATATATTTAAAATTTTTTATTATTTTTTTGCCTCTATGGCCAACTTCATTTCAAATTCTCTCTTAGCCTTCTTTATCAATGTTTTACACATAACTTGACAATGCTTATGCTTTTTCCTATTTTCTTCAGATGGACCCTTCTTCCAATTTTTGAAGCATTTTTTTTTGGTTAAAATAACCTTACACTTCACCTTTTAACCATGCCAGTTATAGTTTTGCCTTCCTCCCACCTTTCTTAATGTTTGGAATACATCTGGACTGTGGAGGAGTAGCCTAGTGGTTAGAGCAGTGGGCTATGAACCAGGAAACCAGCATTCAACTCCCACTGTCGCTCCTTATGACTTTGGGCAAATCACTTTACCCTCCATTGCCTCAGGTACAAACTTAGATTGAAAGTCCTCTGGGGATAGTGAAATGTCTACAGTACCTAAATGTAATCCACTTTGAAGTGCGAAAAGCAGAATATATAAATCTAAATTGTAGTTTTAGACAATGCCCATGCCTGTTGTACACTTTTAACCTTTGCAGCTGCACCTTTCAGTTTTTTTCTAACTATTTTCCTCATTTTATCAAAGTTTCCCTTTCGAAAATTTAGTTTTAGAGCTGTAGATTTACATATTGTCCCCCTTCCAGTCATTTAAAATTAGATCATGTTATGATCACTATTGCCAAGTGGTCCCACCACCATTACCTCTCTCACCAAAACTTGCGTTTCACTAAGAATTAAATCTAAAATAGCTCCCCCTCTTGTTGGTTCCTGAACCAATTGCTCCATGAAGCATTTGTTTATTCCATCTAGGAATTTTATATCTCCAGCATGTCCTGATGTTACATTTACCCAGTCAATATTAGAGTAATTGGCAGTGCAGTAATAATGGGATATTTCAATTTGGTTCACTTCCTTGATCTCTCTTGGCATTTCATCATCTGTCTAATCATTTTGGCTGGGTGGATGATAGTATACTCCTCTCATTATACTCTTACCCAACAGAGAAGGGATTTCTACCCATATAGATTCTACTGAGCATTTACTCTCTTGTATGATCTTTTATCCAGTTGAACTCTATACCCTCCTGGACACCCCCCCCCCCCCCCCCCCCCCATCATTGCGGTATAATTTGTACCCTAATATAGAACTGTCCCATTGGTTATCCTCCTTCCACCAGGTCTCTGAGATGCCAATTATGTGTCTCATCATTCACTGCTATACATTCTAATTCTCCTATATTACATCTTAGACTTCTGGCTGTTATGACTGTCACTGCCCGACGTCTTCACTCCGCCCTCCTTACCTTTTTGGTGACTCCTCCTGCGGTTGATGGACGTCTGGCTGCCGTGGCGTCTGCCTGCCGTCCTCTCTGGCGTCCCCAGTCCGGGTTGAGCGCTGCATCCCGCCATGTTGTTCAGCTGCCATAGGGCGTGCGTGCCGCGTGGCCCTGCTTCTTATTCCTTCTTTGGCGCGAACCTCAGGGGCGTCCCCCTGTGATGACATCACGCATCCCGGATACAAAAGCCTACTCTGTTTGCTAGCTATTAGAGTTACGAGGGACTTCTTATGGATGGGATTTGCTCTCCGTACCTAGTTACTCTGCCTCTCCTTAATTGGACGTACTCTATCTGGATACCTGCTCCTCGGGGGCCTCTTTTTTCTTTCAGGTCACTGTCTGGAACCGGTACTTGCTCCTCGAGGGCCCATGTTCCCGGACTCGCTGCCTGAGCTCACTTCTGCTTGGAAGAAACTGCTTTCTTACACCATCAGTGAGTTACCATCTATATTCTCTCAGAGCTGTTCCCTGGAACCAGGTACTCGCTCCTCGAGGGCCTGCCTCTATTCCAGCTTCTGTGTTACCTTCCGGGAGAAACCGCTGTGTGAGTAATCAACCAACGAGGCTCTATACCACTGTACTCATTATCTCAGTTTCTCTCCACTACAGCACAGCTATTGAGGGATCGCTGTTCCAGTGTCCTGAGGGACTACAAGCCCAGCTGGGCTTCATCTCTACTCACTATTGCCACCTCTGGTGGCTTCTCAACTCTGTTTAATAAAAGATAATTCTGTGTTGTGTGTCCTAAAGCTGAGCCTGACCTGTGGCCCCTCACGGGACTTCTCCCTGTGGGCGTGGTCATCTGCCGCAGAGTCCAAGGGTCCACCCAAAACCTTACAAACAATAACACTGGCATTGGCATACTGACATTTCAAAAGAGGATTGTGAGAACTTGCAAGAGGACATTGTAAAACTGGGAGACTGGCAAATGAAATTTAATGTAGACAAGTGCAAAGCATGCACTTAGGGAAGAGAAACCCGAATTATAGTTTCGAAATGCATTAGGAGTTTCCACTCAGGAAAAGGATCTAGGTGTCATGGTTGAAAATATGTTGAAATCTTCTGTTCTGTGTACAGCAGCAACCAAGAAAGCAAATAGAATGCTAGGGATTATTAGGAAAGGAATGGAGAATAAAACAGAATATCATAATGCCTCTGTATCGCTCCATGGAGCGAACTCATCTTGAGTGCTGTGTTTTAGTTATGGTCACCACATCTCAAGAAAGATATAGCAGAATTAGAAAAATGGCGACCAAGATGATAGAGGTAACAATTTCCCTATGAAGAAAGGCTAAAGAGGTTAGGATTCTTTAGCTTGGAGAAGAGATGGCTGAGGGGAGATATGATAGAGGTCTGTAAAATAAGTGGAATGGAACAAGTAAGTGTTAATCAGTTTACTCCTTTTTTGAAAAGTACAAAGACCAGGGGACACACAATGAAGTTTCAGGTTAATACATTTAAAACTAAGAGAATATTTTTTAACTTTATGCATAATTGAGCTCTGGAATTTGTTTCCAGAGGATGTGGTGAAACTATTAGTATAGCTGTGTTTTTTTAAAAAAAGATTTGGACAGGTTCCTGGAGGAAAATTCCATTAACAATTGTTGAGCTAGTTGAAGAAATCCACTGTTTATTCTTGGGATAAGCAGCTTGGAATATGTCTACCTCTTGGGATCCTGCCAGGCACTCGTGACCTAGCTTGGCCACTGTTGGAAACAGAATACTGGGTTTGATGGACCCTTGTTCTGACCCAGTATGACAAGCCTTATGTTCTAAGATCGAGGCAGGTTCAGACATCCCAGCCTCCAGGCCTTTTTGCTCACAACTTGGATGTTGAGAGGTTAGTTTTGCAATCGCTTGATCTTTCAGAAGATGTCTTGGATCCTGGTGGCTTCTAGAAAGCCTCCCTTAGAAGGTCCTATGGACTGAAGTGGAGGAGGTTTTCTATGTAGTGTGAGCAGAAGGCTCTAGATCTGTTCTCCTGCTCACACACACATACTCTTGATTACTGTTGTGTTTCTCAGTCTCAGACTGCTTCGACCCTTGTGCCTCACCTTTTTCTCTGCTCTCCCTGCTAGCCTTGGGAAGATGGCTACCGCCGCGTCTGCAAGCCGCATTCTCTGGCATCCCCGGTACGGCTATGGCAAAGCCTCACGCATGTTTCTCCTAGGGGCCTCCTAGGGTGTGCACGCCACCTACGTCTTTATCCACGTCATGGCGGGTACCTCGGGGGCGTCCCCCTCTAGTGACGTCACGCCATCTGGGTATTTAGCCTACGCTTGTTTGCTAGCTCATTGAGTTAGCAAGGATTGGATTTGTCCAGTCTAAGCTACTCTGCTGCTTTCATACTGCCGCTGGAAGCGCTCTCTGCCCTTCGGGGTATTCTCTAACCTGGGTACCCGCTCCTCAGGGGCCCTTTGCTTTCTTTCAGGTGCCTTACTGGGATCAGGTACTCGCTCCTGGAGGCCCTGCTCTCCCTGCCTCGGTACCTATAACCATCTACTTTTGCCTGGTGGAATAATCAACCTTACAGCTATCATCTAGTGAGTAATCTAATTCTCAGTCTGTCTCATCTACAGCTTTGCCATGCTGGGAAACCTACACTTGGATCTCCCTATACCATCTTGGTGAGATGGGTTCCCTCTGCCGATGGTCCCTGGACTGCTACCTCTGGATCACCTCACTACTGCCACCTCTGGTGGTGTACATCAGCTGTACAATAAAAGACAAAACTCTGTGTTTGTGCGTCCTGAGTCTAGCCCGGTACTGTGGCTCCCCACGGGGCTCCTCCCTATGGGCGTGGTCATCTTCCACAGTACCCAAGAATCCACTCAAATACCTCAAAACCATAACAATTACCTTCTACTCCCTGCTATACCTGTTAGAAGCTGGCTTGAAAACCAACTCTGTTAGTTCATCTGAATGCAATTGGTGCATACCACCATGGTGTATATGGAATGCCCATCTCTGTACAGCTTATAGTTGTACGTTTCATGTGGGACCTGCTTCAACTGAAGTTGCCTGTTGTGCCTTGGGACCTCAGGTGGTAACTCAGCTAATGAAAGCTCCTTTTGAACCGCTGTGCACTTGTGACATGACGTACTTGAATTGGAAGGTCATATTTCTGGTGGTGGTCACCTCAGCGTGCAGGGTCAGCAAGCTCCAGGCCACAGTGACTTTATCCACCTTACATGAAGTTTTATTATGACAGGGTGGTCTTGTGCATGCACCCTAAGTTCCTGCCTAAGGTGGTGACAGATTTCCATCTTAATCAGTCCATCGTCCTGCCAACATTCTTTGAGGCCCCATTCACACCAAGGCTAATGAGGCCTGCACAGTTTGGACTTCAAGCAAGCCTTAGCCTTCTATCTAGACTGGACAGCAGCCCATTGACAGTCCACCCAACTTCTTGTTTCTTTTAATAGAAATAGATTGGGCATTGCCGTTGCCAAATAGAATCTGCTAGCCAGTTCGAAATTGTCTATATCCTGTTATGCCCAGGTGAGACTGCCTCGTGGGGGTCATGTCGAGGCTCATTCTGTCTGAGCCATGCCAGTGTTGGTGGCCCATCATGAGTTGCTCCCATGGAGATCTGCAAAGCTACAACATGGATTTCTCTCCACATATTCACATCTCACTATTGTTGGATAGGGATGTCTGACGAGATGATAGAATTGGCAAATCTGTTTGAGGTATAGAACCCAATTCTTTTCCACATAGCCTGAACCCAAACATGCCCTATCTCCCCCTCTTGTTATCAACACCACTATTGTGCCTATTGGCACCTGGTTGGATATTCGTTCATTCCCTTTTTATGTTGGGAGACAGCCTGTAGCTAAGGATTCACCCATGTGTGTGGACTACCATCCTGCTTGTCCTCGGAGAAAGCAGAGTTGCTTACCTGTAACTGGTGTTCTCGGACAGCAGGATCTTAGTCCTCACAAAACCCGCCCACCACTGCACAGAATTGGGTTTCTCTTGTTTTTTGATTTATATCTAATTTTGTTATGAAACTGAAGAGGGACCTCACATGGATGCATGGTATAGGGCATGCTGGGTATGCTCAGTGAGCCAAGTCAAAGTTCTAGAAACTTTAACATAAATTTTCCCTGTCAGGGCTCACTCTGATGTCACCCATGTGTTGAGGACTAGCATCCAGCTGTTCTCCTCAAACACCTGTTACAGGTAAGCAACTTGGCTTTTTCCCTACATGTGTTTGTAAAAGAAGGACTATCAGTAAAGATAAGCTTTGCTGTACCAACTGAACATAAGAAAATGCCATACTGGGTCAGACCAAGGGTCCATCAAGCCCAGCATCCTGTTTCCAACAGTGGCCAATCCAGGCCATAAGAACCTGGCAAGTACCCAAAAACTAAGTCTATTCCATGTTATCCCAGGACAAGCAGGATGCTAGTCCTCACATATGGGTGACATCAGTAATGAGCCCTATGTACGGAAAAACTTCTCTCAAAGTTTCTATGAAACTTTTGAGTGGCACCAGAGTGCCTACTGAGCATGCCCAGCATGCCATGATATTCCCTGCCACAGGGGTCTCCCTTCAGTCTTCTTTTTTCCACGGAGCCGTTAGCCTCTCGGTTAGTTGGAGTCCTGTGGAGATTTCTCCACAAATTCAAACTTTCAAAAAAAGTTAGAAAAACTTCAGCCGCAAGGGTCTCCCTTTAGAATACAATCGCGGTAAGTTTTTCATTACTTCACGGTTCCGTTCCAAATTTTTGACCGTTTTTTCCTGGTCCTCGGTCGTCGACGGCTGTCCGACCTAAAAATGGCTTCGATACCAGGGCGATCCTCGCAGATACCGGTGCAGGGAACCGTACCTCCTCAGGGCTCTGAGGTACCGGCATCGCCACTACCGCCTCCCCCCATGGCTGTTCTGATCTCACCATCCATGCAGGCGGAACTTGACGTTTATATTCGTCAAGCAGTATGAGACGCATTCCTCGAAGTGATAGTGAGGCCACAACCATAGACACCAGCGATGCCATCGACACCGATTCCAGTACTGACGGATATTTTGCCCTCGCTACTGATGTCACCAGCCATTCCGGCACCGATGCCATCGATGCCGATTCCAGCACCGATGAAACCATCGATGCCGATTCCAGAGGGCTCTATCTTTCAACCTCTGATGGAAAAGTTGGACACCCCAATCCAGGCTGTATCCAAGAAGCCTCAAGAGACAGATGAAGGCACGATTCCAGAACCAATACCTGGTCCCTCTGGTATTGTTCCACCTTGGAGGCCACAATCTCCAGGGTTTACTTCCATTCCATCGATGCCTTTCAGACCATCAGGTCATCCCAGAGACACTGGAACTGATTCTGACACAGATGTCTCTACAGACGAGGAAATGTTATCTCAGCCTTCATCTCCAGAATATCTCTCTTTCTCCAATTTTGTAATAGACATGTCGGAGACTATACCTTTTCAACTTCTCTCTGAAATTGACTCTAGACAGAAAACATTAGAGGTGCTACAGTTTGTAGATCCACCCAAGGAAATACTGGCTGTACCAGTACATGAGGTGCTGCAGGAGCTCATGTACAGATTGTGGGAGCATCCGGGATCAGTAGCATCAGTTAATAAACGAGCAGATGCTACATACCTCGTCCAGCCAATCCCTGGATTTCAGAAATCTCAACTACCTCACCAGTCGGTGGTAGTTGAGTCAGCCCAGAAAAAGGCAAAGACTCAAGACACATGCTTCCACACCACCAGGAAAGGAAAGTCTATTCCTGGATAGTCTAGGCAGAAAAATCTTTCAAGGAGCTATGTTGGTTTCAAGAATAAATGCTTACCAGTTATTCATGAACCAATATCAACGTAACCTCTGGAAGCAGGTCGAAGGCCTTACTCATGATCTCCCAGAACAATACCAAGAAGTATTCTCACAACTCGTGCATAAGGGCCTAGAAGCAGGCAAGCACGAAGTCGGGGCTACATACGACAGCTTTGAAACTGCTTCTCGACTGTCAGCCTCAGGAATTACGGCTCGTAGATGGGCTTGGCTGAAGGCTTCTGATTTAAGACCAGAGGTACAAGAGAGATTAGCCGACCTTCCTTGTTCGGGTGATAACCTGTTTGGAGATAAGGTTAAGGAAGCAGTGGCCACCATAAAGGACCACACTGAGACTCTCCAGCAACTTTCACTAATCCCTCAAGAGACACAACCACCTTCTAGGAGGATCCCTAGAAGGGATATCAGGAGACCTTACTACCGCCAACGACGCTACTACCCCCCAACAAGCCGGCCAAGACAATCTCGTCCAATTCGGCGTCCTCAGTCTCGGCAAAGGCCTGCTAGGCCTCAACCACCTGCTCAGACTGCATCAACATCAGGGTTTTGAAATACAACCAGAGAGCAGAAGCCCTTTTCACAATCCACTTCCAGAATTACCAGTGGGAGGTCGCATAACCTATTTTCATCATACCTGGACCTCCATAACTACAGACCAATGGGTGCTTTCCATTACAGCTCAAGGGTACCGATCGGATTTTCTCACTGTACCAAAAGAAACTTCACCAATCATATCTTGGACAGTGAACCACCACTCCAAAATCCTAAAAACAGAATTATCCACCCTTCTGAGAGCCAGGGCCATAGAACAGGTTCCCAGGCCTCAGCAGGGCAGAGGATTCTACTCCCACTATTTCCTCATTCCAAAGAAAACCGGAGGCCTAGTCCAATCCTGGATCTCAGACATCTCAACAAATTTCTCAAAAAAGAAAAATTCAGGATGGTATCGTTAGGCACCATGCTACTTCTTCTTCAAAAAGGGGATTGGCTCTGCTCTCTGGATCTTCAAGACGCCTACGCTCACATTCCCATCTTTCCTCCTCATCACCAGTACTTACGATTTCTGGTCGAAGGACAACACTTTCAATACAGAGTGCTCCCATTCGGCCTAGCCTCAGCACCTTGAGTGTTCACAAAGTCTCTGGCAGTAGCGGTGGCACATCTTCACAAACAAAAGGTGCATGTATTCCCTTATCTGGACGATTGGCTCATCAGGAGTCAAACAAAAGAAGGAGCTCTCAATTCAATCAAGCTCACAGTCAACTTACTTCACTCCTTGGGATTTCTAATCAACTACCAGAAATCCCATTTCACACCATCTCACCTGTTACAATTCATAGGTGCAGATCTAAACACCATCATAGCAAAAGCTTTTCTTCCAAGAGACCGTGCTCAAACACTCGTTCTCCTGGCACACTCTTTCTGAACTCAATCTCAAGTTACAGCTCATCAGTGCCTCACCCTACTCTGTCACATGGCCTCCACAGTTCACGTCACTCCCATGGCCAGACTGACCATGCGACTAATGCAATGGACACTCAAAACTCGGTGGATTCAAGCCATTCAACCATGGTCCACTCACATTCAGATAACGCGTTCCTCCCTCCTCTGGTGGACGTCAATGAACAACTTGCTCAAAGATCTACCTTTCCAGCAACCAGTTCCACAAGTGACTTTAACTACAGATGTGTCCACCTTAGGCTGGGGAGCACACATTGGTCATCTGAAGACACAAGGGACGTGGACAAAACTCGAAGCCTCTTTTCAAATAAACTTCCTAGAGCTTCGAGCTATACGTTATGCGCTGCATGCGTTCAAGGACTGCCTTTCACACAAGACTGTGCTGATTCAAACGGACAACACAGTAGCCATGTGGTACATCAACAAACAAGGGGGAACAGGTTCCTACCTCCTTTGCCAAGAAGCAGCTCAGATTTGGGACTGGGCTCTAGCACACTCCATTCTTCTACGAGCCACTTACCTGGCAGGCATCCGCAACATAATAGCCGATCGCCTCAGTCGTCGGTTCCAGCCACACGAGTGGTCCTTGGATCCAACGACAGCAACCAAGATCTTCCAACGCTGGGGTCAACCAACAATAGATCTCTTTGCATCCCATCTGAACTACAAAGTGAACAATTACTGCTCCCTGTTCCTTGGAAGGCTGTTCTCCTGTTGTGACGCCTTTGCTCGCCATTGGAACTCATGCCTGTTATACGCGTATCCACCTATACCACTCATAACCAAAACTCTAGTAAAGCTACAACAGGACAAAGGGACCATGATACTCATAGCCCCATACTGGCCTCGACAAGTATGGTTTCCCACACTGCTAGACTTCTCAGTCAGGGATCCAATTCGTCTGGGAGTAGCTCCTAATCTCATAACTCAGGATCAGGGTCGGTTGCCCCATCCCAACCTTCAGTTCCTATCCCTGACGGCATGGATGTTGAAAGCTTGATCTTACAACCACTCAACCTTCCAACCACTATATCTCAAGTGCTGATAGCTTCACGTAAACCTTCCACTAGAAAGAATTATTCCTACAAATGGAAACTGTTTACTTTGTGGTGCACTCAGAAATCTATAGATCCTTTCACTTGCCCCACTACCTCACTACTAGACTACCTATACCATCTTTCAGACTCTGGTCTTAGGACTTCATCTGTAAGAGTACATTTGAGTGCAATCTCAGCTTATCATAACAAGCTGGGAGACTCATCTATCTCTACACAGCCTCTCGTCAGTAAATTTATGAAAGGCTTAACTCACCTTAAACCTCCACTTCATTCCCCAAGCATACAATGGGACCTGAACGTAGTATTAACCAGGCTCATGTGTTCCCCATTCGAACCCATAGATACCGTGACCTTAAATATCTTACATGGAAAACTGTATTCCTCATAGCCATTACATCAGCTAGAAGTGTCAGTGAACTTCAAGCTCTTGTCACATACAAACCTTTACAAAGTTCCTACATGACAGGGTGGTCCTTCGTACTCATCCTAAATTCCTTCAAAAAGTAGTCACGGAATTCCACCTCAATCAATCTATAGTTTTACCAACATTGTTTCCAAGGCCTCACTCTCTCACCAGGGAGAAAGAGCCTTACATACCTTGAACTGTAAACGTGCGCTATCTTTCTACTTAAACCGCACTACACTCCAAAGGAAATCCAGTCAACTATTTGTATCCTATGATCCAAACAAACCAGGTAAACCAGTGGGTAAACATACTTTGTCAAACTGGCTAGCAGATTGCATACAATTTTGTTATGAGAAAGCAGGCCTTACTCTTCAAGGGCGAGTAAAAGCACATTCAGTCAGAGCGATGTCAACCTCAGTAGCACACCTTCGCTCTGTACCTGTTCTGGACATTTGTAAAGCAGCAACATGGAGTTCTCTTCACACTTTTGCAGCTCACTATTGTTTAGACAAAGAAGGAAGACAAGATTCAGCATATGGACAAATCTGTCTTAAAGAACTTTTTCCAGTGTAACCCCAACTCCTTCTACATCCAACCTGCTGTGATCTTCAGCTGATTCATTTCAACAACAATACTTCACTGTTGCTTCACCACAAAATGACTCAGCCTCTAGCTTGCTAATCACCCATATGTGAGGACTAGCATCCTGCTTGTCCTGGGATAAAGCAAAATTGCTTACCTTGTAATAGGTGTTATCCCAGGACAGCAGGATGTAGTCCTCACGAAACTCACCCGCCACCCCGCGGAGTTGGGTCCAGTATGTTTTATTTTATTTTTGGCTAACGCTAATTGCTACAAAACAGACTGAAGGGAGACCCCCTGTGGCAGGGAATATCATGGCATGCTGGGCATGCTCAGTAGGCACTCTGGTGCCACTCAAAAGTTTCATAGAAACTTTGAGAGATGTTTTTCTGTACATAGGGCTCCATTACTGATGTCACCCATATGTGAGGACTACATCCTGCTGTCCTGGGATAACACCTATTACAAGGTAAGCAATTTTGCTTTACCATTCTAATGGCAGTGGCTATTCTCTAATTGGAACTGAGTGTTCTTTTGCCTCACAGGAAAAGCTACCTTAAGGGACCAGCCAGTCTTTCTTGGGTGGGCTAGTCAACAGTAAAAAATTATTTTGTTAAAATGTGAAGGGAGGTTTTGGGCCCCTCAGAAGGTCTTACTCCCCTGGGGTCTACCTTTAATTCAAGGAGAAAGAAGATTGAGGCAGATAGCGTCCTGAAAAGTTTGGAGTACGGGGGCTTGAATTGGTGTCTGCTCTGACGTTCAGGACTGGAGTCTTAGCCTTTAGATCAGCCCTCACCTGAGATGAACAGTAGCAGTAAGAGAGGACAGGCTTAGAGAGCCCTGGAGGCCACACCCCTGGTCAATAGGGATTAGTTTGGGTTCGACTAAAAGGAGTTGTTGGAAACAGGAAGCTGTTTGTTGCAACCCTAAGGCTGATTGTTCTCTTGATATAGAACCTACTACTTTTTTGAAGGTTTAATTTACTTTTGATTCCAGTTCCTGGCCTGCAAGTCAAGCTTATTATACAAGCCTACCTCTTTGTGAACTTGTTACTAATTCCAGCTTTTGGCCTGTGAAGCTAGCTTCAGAGTTTAAACTTCTTTTATGTGAACTATTCCTAACACTAGTTCTTGGCCACCACTGCAGCTTGCTATTCAAGCCCGCTACTGTTCCTGTGTGTAACCCGACTTTCTCCAGCCTTATCTAGGCCCAGTCTGAGTGCCCATCATCCCTACTCACTGTCTGTGAGTATAGAGGGTGGGAACATGTCAAAGGGTGAGGATTCCTCTGTTATTAGGATGTTATGAGAAATATGTTCTTCTTTCATAATCTCCTAGGTTGTTTCTGTTCTCTGGATATTGCATGCCAAAGTTCACAAGTTGACTGAGGGTGACCTTATCCTCATGGGGGCTAGGAAGCTGTCTAAGGCTGTTCTTCTCTCAAGTCAGCAGAGTGTGTGGTTTTGTTGAAATGGGGTCTCAAAGGGAGTAAGACATGGAAAAAGCTCCATCTTCTTCTGACAGAGGACAGGCAAGATTTGTTTTGAATTCCATGGCTTGATGCCTTGATTTTGGCCATGACCCGAAAGACAACTCTTCCAGTTGAGAAGGGCACGGCCCATAATGATCCTCAGGATAAAAAGATTATATTCCTCTTAAAGCAGTCCTTTTTTTTTTTTTTTTTTTTTTTTTTTCCTGTGGCCTTTGCTCTTCATTTGTTACATGGCTTCTGCTTTATTGTACTGAGTGCAACAGTACCCAGAAAGTCTTGAGGTGGTATGGTAAGAATCTGGCGTGAGCTTTTTTGCAGATATGTATGACATTAGGCTTTCTGCTCATTTGGTGGTATCTGTCTTCTTTGTGGCAGTTTCTTTGATGGCAATGTAATTGGGCTGCAGATACAGCATCTAAGGCCTGTCTCAGCAGGCTTCCTTTTACAGAAAAGTTATTGTTCAGGAAGGATCTGGGAGAATCTGAGAAGCTCCCACAGAGCAGAGTCCATTTGACCTCCCTGGTTGCCCTAAATCATGGTCACTTCAGGCTTTCCAGGAGATAGAGACCAGGAGGTCAACAAATTCTACATCCAGCAGAAAGAATTGGGCTCCATTGGAAGCCATGCTTTAATCCAGCCATGGCCAAAGGACAAGCTTGTTTATGCTTCTCAGAAAACTGCCTATGAGAGGCCAAGGAGAAAAAAAAAAACCAGAGTATTGCCTGTTAATAGTCACCCTGGTGGCTCTGAATTGGCCAAAAAGATCATAGAGGCAGATATTTTATGAAGTTTAAAATGGTTATTATCCCCTATTTAATATTCTTGCTCTGGCCATTGCCATAACTGTCCTGGCCAAGGTCCATGAATCAGGGATCCTTATGGATAAGTTCTTGGAGGAGATGGCTATTAATCAATTATACTTAGGGAATAGCCACTGCTATTAATTGCATCAGTAGCATGGGTTCTTCTTAGTGTTTGGGTAATTGCCAGGTTCATGTGCCTGGTTTTTGGCCTCTGTTGGAAACAGATGCTGGGCTTGATGGACCCTTGGTCTGTCCCAGCATGGCAATTTCTTATGTTATGTTCTTAACCATGCATGGCTCCTGAATTCAGCCACTAGGTGTCACCCTTAAGTAATGACCATGACTCCCCCCACTTTCTGGAGGCTGTGAACATTACCGCCACAGCATCCCCAGCTGAACAGGGAAGAAGATGATTGCACTCTAACTGGGGACCTTCTACCACTGGGCGAGCTCCGAAGATTGTATTCTAATAGTTGTGCAAGCCAGCCATATTTCTTTTTCAGCAGGGAAAAGGAGTAATATTGTTAGTACTGGATGGCACTATTTTTAGCCTAGAACAACATTTACAACTGTATTTTATAGTACATACAGAGGGTTTGCTTTGTCAAGCAAATGTCTGATGTATTTGAAATATATTTATACACAGGATATGAAAATTTCTCCAGAATATATTTGCCACGGATGAAATGTACTGTTGCTGCCACTTAACTTTAATGATTTTTGTGTTGGGAGTGGCAGGAATACATAGTTAGTATTTCTTCACTGCTGAGTGTATATACCCTCACCTCACCCCTATGTAGCTCTTTTTGCAGTCCTTTTTCCTCCTCCAGTCCCCATCTTCTCACTGTTCTTATCTTCTCTCTACCTTCTCCCATAGCCTTCTTACTCTCCTCCTGTACCACCCTACCTTCCAGCTCTGCCTCTTGCTGTCTTCTCACCTTCCTCCCAAATCCTGATCTTGACCAAACATGCAGCAGCCTCCTGCCAAAGCCCCATAATAAGTAAATGTTGCATTCAAAGGATATGTTTCATGATTAGTTTGCTTCTGTCCCTACTATAGAAATGTGAACAAAAAGTATATCCTCTTTCAAGATACAATATAAGCTGTTGCAGACATATGAACTCCTGATCTTGAGTATTTGAGTCTGGTCAAAGTATCTGTGTTTTTCCTTGACTGTTAGATATTTCAAATGACTGCATTATTATATATATTTTTCATTGTCACCTAGGCCATGTTCCAGAATCTAAAGAAATGGCTTGATATGTAATATTGTGTTTTTGATAAACTAAGCATTTTATGATGGATTAGAAATTTAAAAGTATATATACTGATCAGTTGTTTAGCAGCATTTAGGACTAATGTTCATGAATTTCGTTTGCTTAGGTTCTTCAGAAACAACTGGAAGATGTCAAACAAGAGGAAGCATGTTTGCAGAGCAAGCACAAGGAGATGGAAAGTGAGCTAGCAGCTGCTAGAGACCGTCTACAGCAGCAGGCCACGGAACTTGTTCTCAAAGCCAGTATGTCTGTCCAGGGCTATGCATGTATAAATTAGTTTATATAGCATCGCCCAGTATCCCAACATTCTTGACAGTTTCATCCTGCAAAATTATATGGTAGGCGTAGTTGCCTCTGCAGTAGGAAGTCAAGTTTCAAAAAATGAGAGATAAGGGCCAATATACAAAGAGTTGAAATGAATAACCGATTTAGAAAGAGTTGGTGGAAAAACAAAGTTTGAGCTTTTGTCCCAGTAGTTCTCCTGGCTTCATAAAAGATTTGTCAATATTAAGATTTTGTTTGTTTCATATTTAAGCAATCATACCTTTTGACTAGGGATTTTACAACAGTGCCTGAACAGTGTCAGGTAATCAGGAAATGGTTATGTGGTGACCTTTCCACAGTCATTAAATGCTCCCTTATGCTTACTGGCAGTTGAGATTCTTGATTTTTATTTTTCAAATGATATCAAATATAGAAAAAATTAGTGTTCATTTGGCATACCCAGAATGTCTGAAATACAGAATAGATATTTAAACATACATATATAATGCTAGAATAATTACCTGTTTTCTGCAGAGGTATATGTGTTTGCCTGTGGTGTATTGTGTGGTAGTTTGAAAAGCCATTCTCTGTGGACAAGAAGGAACAATAACATCCACACAAGCAAGTGTTGTCATCCGATGGTGCAATGTCAAAGCACATTATCTATAGCTCAGAAAACCAAAGATCTCGATAGATTTGCAAAACTATGACATGAAATTCAGTACATGCATTCATATTCCATTGCTGTTTAGATATAGGTTCCCATTGTGATAGCAAATTTGGGCAGTCCATTCTCCAGGACCTATTTGAGGATTAGAGTTAAACTCCGGTGCCCATCTAGGGCCCACTTTTATGATTTAGTCATTTCCTATAAAAAGATAGGGTGGAGGTAAAAAGGAAATAAAATCTCTCAAAAAATAATTTGCTGCTCTGTTTGTAGAATTGACTGTTCTTAATGTTGGTAAGGAGTCCTTGCGCATGTGATGGGTGATTCACTTGTTTTCAGAGAAGTGGAGTTGCTTACCTGTAACAGATATTCTCACAGGACAAGCAGGATGGTAGTCCTCACATATGGGTGACATCACAGGATGGAGCCCAATCACGGAACACTTCTTTCAAAGTTTCCAGAACTTTGACTGGCCCCTACTGGGCATGGCACTAATCCTGCAGCCAGCAAGGGTCCCCCTTCAGTCTTCTTTTTTCCGCGCAGCAGTAGCCTCGCGGTAAAGGAGCTCTGCAGAGATTACGGACAGGAATTTCCCTCACGGAATTACTAAAATATAATTTGCCCCACAGGGGTCTCTCCTTTAACTTCAAGCCGCGGTACTCCGGTAAGTTTTTACCCGTTTTCCATCGATTACCATTGAGTTTGGCCCTCACGGCCTACTGGCCGTCGACCGTACCACGGCTCAATTTTGCCATGGCGTCTGTGCCCGGACTGTAATCGCACCATGTCTAATCACAGACCCTCAAAGTCTGTGTAATGTGTCTTGGACGAGAGCACGATGTCCTAACCTGCACCAAATGTGCCTTAATGACACCAAAAGGTCACAAGGCCAGAATGGAGAAGATGGAGCTTCTCTTCCATGCTCAAACCCCGACTCCGTCCAGTGCATCGATGTTGTCAGAACCGGCACCATCAACTTCACGCCAGTATCGACCACCAGCCAGTGACCGTCCGGCATCGACAACATCTCGGCCTTTGACACCTTCTACTCCCCCTCAGGACCAAGGGGATCGCAGAGAGAAACATCACCATCGACACTGTCCAAGCCGCCATCAAAAAATCCCCATCCAGAAAAGGCACTGACCTTTTCAACCACCTGGTCACAGAGGCAACCCTCACCGGACAGGGGATCGGGAGCCGCGACTCCGCCTTTAACGGTGGTCCCTCCGGCTTTGCCTCTGCCTCCTTCTGTTCCGGAGCCGGGGCTGCTTGCTCCAGGTCTCCGAGAAGAACTGGACCGGATGGTTCAGGAGGCCATCGACAAGGCGATGCAACGACTTCAGGTTCCTCCGGTACGGACACCGGTACAGATTGTGGAACAGAGCACAGACCCGATTCTAGCAGTATTGGCACCGCTGCTATCCAGGATGGAAGCGTTCATTGCCGCTTTTCCACCGATGGACCCTGGGTCACCAATGGCTCTGGTGCCCTCTCCACTTACTCTGTCATTGGGAGGAGAAACACCGTTCCGCATCCCTCCATCTGGAGTCCTGCCTCGGCCATCGATGCCGATACGTTCCTCACCACCGATCCAACCATCGGTGCCGATATGTCCGGCGCCACCGAGCCATCCATCGATGCCTGCGCCGATGCCTTCATCGGTGCCTCTGATAATTCCTCAGATTCCTTCGGAGCCTAGACCAGGACCTTCAGGTATCCCACCACCCCGTCCCCCTCTAGTTCCTAGAGGGACAGGTGCTGATCCTTATGGTACCTGGACTGATTCCTCACCAGACACCGATTTACCTTCACCACCTTCACCCACTGAAAGTAGGAAGCGTTCTCCTCCGGAGGACCTCTCTTTTTATAAATTTTGTGAAGGAAATGTCTGAATTGGTTCCCTTCCAATTAGAGACTGAACAGGATGACAGACATCAGATGATGGAGATGCTCCCAAGGAAATAACCTCCATCCCTATCTACCAGGTTCTTCTGGACCTTCTCAAGAAGAACTGGGAACATCCTGGCTCCATTGCTTCAGTGCACAGAAAGGCTGACACTATTTATTTGGTGCAGTCAGCTCCAGTCTTTCAGAAAACTCATTTGGATCACCAATCTGTAGTTGTTGAATCTGCACAAAAAAGAGCAAAGAGATCAAAGCCTCATACCTCTTTTTCCCCCGGGCAAGGATCAGAAATTTTTAGATGGCATTGGCCGCCGGGTATTCCAAGGCTCAATGCTCATCTCCTGGATTGCCGCCTATCAGCTCTATATGACCCAATATAATAGGGTCATTTTTAAGCAGATACAAGATTTGACAGATACCCTGCCTCAACAATTCCAAGATCAGCTTCAAACCCTAGTCAACAAGGGTTTTGAAGCATGCAAGCATGAGATCAGATCATCTTATGATACCCTAGTGGCTGTGTCAAAGATATCTGCAGCTGCTATTTTGGCAAGAAGATGGGCCTGGCTCAAGTCTTCCGACCTTCGCCCTGAAGAACAAGACAGGCTATCCGACCTGCCCTGTGTGGAGGACAATCTGTTTGGCGAACAGATTCTGCGAACGGTGGCGGAACTTAAGGACCATCATGAGACCCTAAGACAGCTCTCTGATGCCTGCTCACTATTCTTCTAAACAGCCCTTCAGAAAGGACTCTAAAAAGTCATTCTTTCGCCCGAAGAAGTCCTACCTGCCACCAACCAGATCCCGTGCCATGAGACCTTTTCAAAAAGCACAGTCTTGTCAACCACGTAAACAAAAGCCATAAGCAGCTCCTCAACCAGGGCCTGCTTCAGGTTTTTTATTTCCACCTAGAGAGCAGCAGCCAGATTCCACTGCCTCACATACCAGTGGGAGGTCGATTGAGTGCCATATGTTGTGGAAGTGGCACAATCACCTCAGACCAATGGGTACTGGCGATTAATTGCTCAGGGTTACCATCTGAACTTTCTCTCCATGCCACCAGACTCCCCACCTCTACCGATGTGGAGAACATCCGATCAGTCCATCCTTCTGGATCAAGAGGTTTCCCTCCTTCTCCAGTCCAAGGCAATAGAACCCATACCCTACTCTCAGCACGGCCTAGGGTTCTATTCCCAGAACTTTCTAATCCCCAAAAAATCAGGAGGCGTTCATCCTATCCTGGACCTATGGGCCCTCAACAAGTACCTCCAGCGAGAGAAGTTCAAGATGGTTAACCTTAGGCTCGCTTCTTTCTCTTCTACAAAGAGGAGAGTGGCTCTGCTCTCTGGACCTCCAGGATGCATACACTCATTGCGATAACGCCATCTCATCGCAAATACCTGAGGTTTCTAGTAGGCCCCAAGCACTATCAATACCGAATGCTTCCATTCGGCCTATCATGTGCGCCACGAGTCTTCACAAAATGCTTCGTAGTAGTTGCAGCCTTCCTCAGGGCCCAAGGTGTTCACGTCTACCCCTACCTAGACGACTGGTTAATCAGGGCTTCCACTCAGCAAGCTGCTCTGTCGTCCCTCAATCTAACCTTACACACTCTAATTTCTTTAGGATTTCTCATCAACTACGACAAATCCTACTTAGTCCCATCTCAAACCTTGTCGTTCATTGGGGCAGACTTGGATACCTTTCAGGCAAAGGCTTTTCTGCCTCTACAACGAGCTCTCACTCTCGTGTCTCGTGCACACCAGCTGCAGTCTCAGTGCTCCGCGACTGCATGCCACTTTCTCATCCTCCTGGGACACATGGCATCCTCAGTTCAGGTCACACCAATGGCCCGTTTGGCCATGAGTTATGCAGTGGACTCTACGGTCTCAATGGACTCAAAGCATTCAGCCCCTGTCGACCATTGTCCACGTAACCGACTCACTCAGTCTCTTGCCTGGTGGAAAAATCAGAACAAACTCCTCCAAGGCTTGCCCTTTCAGGCTCCAGACCCTCCAATAACTCTCACCACCAATGCTTCCAACATCTGCTGGGGAGCCCATGTGGCCAATCTGCAGACACAAGGATCTTGGTCTCCAGAGGAAGCCAAACACCAAATCAATTTCTTGAAGCTTTGAGCAATCATATATGCTCTCAGGGTATTTCAGGATCACCTCTCCAAGTCATCCTGATCCAAACAGACAACCAGGTGGCCATGTGGTACATCAACAAACAGGGAGGGATGGGCTCCTACCTTCTGTGTCAGGAAGCTGCACAGATATGGGCGGATGCCCTCTCCCATTCGATGTACCTCAGGGCCACCTACTTGCCGGGAGTGGACAATGTGTTGGCAGACAAGCTGAGTCACATCTTTCAACCACACGAGTGGTCTCTCAACCCCTCAGTAATGAACTCCATCTTCCAACAATGGGGATATCCTCAGATAGACCTCTTTGCATCTCCTCAAAACTGCAAAGTAGAGAACTCCTGCTCTCTCATTTGCAGCAAACACTCTCAGCCCAGAGACACATTCTCTCTCTCATGGACAACTGGTCTGCTCTATTTTATTTATTTAACACTTTTCTATACCGACCTTCATGGTAATGACCATATCAGATCGGTTTATATCGAACAGGGTAAAAAACTGAAACAGAAATAAACAAATGAACGGAAGCGGCAAAGTTACATTCAACAAGGAGGGTGAACTTGGAGGCTAATCAGCTTTTACATTACACTAAACCTCTGCAGGCCGGGCAGTACTCTCTATGCATTCCCTCCACTTCCTCTTCTCTCGAAGACTCTCGTGAAGTTACATCAGGACAAAAGGGAACCATGATCCTGATAGCACCTCACTGGCCACGCCAAGTGTGGTTTCCAATACTGCAGGATCTCTCCATTCGCAGGCACATTCCCTTAGGAAAGGACCCGTTTCTGATCAGTCAAAATGACGGGTGCCTCTGCCATCCCAATCTTCAAGCCTTGTCACTGACGGCATGGATGTTGAAAGGTTAATCCTGCAGCCACTTAACCTTTCTAAACCAGTTTCCCATGTCTTGATTGCTTCACAGAAGCCTTCCACAAGAAAAGCTTACTCTTACAAATGGAAAAGTTTCACGTCATGGTGCTCTTCTCAGTCCCTTGACCCCTTTTCCTGTCCAATCATGAAGTTTTTGGACTATCTCTGGCATTTATCAGTCAGGTCTAAAGACTTCTTCCATCAGAATGCACGTCAGTGCGGTAGCCTCCTTCCATAAAGGTATCGGGGATGTTCCTATATCAGTACAACCCCTTGTAACACGTTATTTGAAGGGCTTGCTTCTCCTCAAGCCTCCACTGCGTCCTCCGGCCCCTTCTTGGGACCTTAACCTGGTTTTGGGTCGGCTCAAGAAACCACCATTCGAGCCTCTTCATTCTTGTGAACTTCGATATCTCACATGGAAAGTGATTTTTCCTTTTGGCAATCACTTCAGCTTGCAGAGTTAGTGAATTATAGGCCCTAGTTACCTATCCGCCTTACACTAAAATTCTGCAGGCCGGGCAGTACTCCGCACTCACCCTAAATTCTTACCTAAGGTAGTTTCGGCTTTTCACCTCTATCAATCCATCATACTACCTACCTTTTTTCCCAGGCCCCATTCCAATCCAGGAGAGCAGGCTCTGCATACCCTTGACTGTAAACGGGCTCTAGCATTCTATCTAGACCATACAGCTGCCCACAGGAAAAGCACTCAATTGTTCGTCTCTTTCCACCCTAACAAATTAGGGCAGCCTGTGGGTAAGCAGGTTCTTTCCTCCTGGTTGGCAGACTGCATATCCTTTTGCTATCAGCAAGTGGGCATTCCATTTCAAGACCGTGTTAAAGCACACTCTGTGAGGGCCATGGCAACTTCAGTAGCACACCTGTGATCGGTGCCACTTCTTGACATTTGCAGGGCTGCTACCTGGAATTCTCTCCACACCTTTGCAGCCCACTTATGGCTTGGACAAAGCTGGAAGACAAGATTCCATCTTCGGCCAGTCTGTTCTTCGTAACCTGTTTACAACGTGACGTACCAACACCCTTCCACCTGCCCGGTGGGGTTCAGGATGCCCTCTACCAATTTCCACCCCAGTTGTTGTGCCTCTTGCATGCCTCTGGATACATTTGGTGCATGTTTGGACATCCTCAGCTCGGTAGTCACCCATATGTGAGGGCTACCATCCTGCTTGTCCTGTGAGAAAGCAAATGTTGCTTACCTGTAACATGTGTTCTCACAGGACAGCAGGATGTTAGTCCTCACGAAACCCACCCGCCGCCCCGCGGTGTTGGGTTCATAACGTTTTCTTTTATTTTTTGGCACTGCCTGTAGCTTTTAAACAAGACTGAAGGGGGACCCCTACTGGCTGCAGGGTTAGTGCCATGCTGGGCATGCCCAGTAGGGGCCAGTCAAAGTTCTGGAAACTTTGACAAAAGTGTTCCGTGATTGGGCTCCATCCTGTGATGTCACCCATGTGAGGACTATCATCCTGCTGTCCTGTGAGAACACCTGTTACAGGTAAGCAACATTTGCTTTCTCAGTCATTCATAACCACCTTCCTCCCTTTTTGGCATTTAGATTGTTAGCTTAATTACAGAACTGAAGCATATTACTGGACCATGAGAACTGCTGCATATGGTTAAATATTTTTCAAGAATTCCCAGGAAGCTCTGAAAACATCGGATTAGTGATTTCAGCAATGTGTGGCTGATGATTAACTGTCTTTAGAGGACACCTGTTATTTGTAAGCTACTCTACTAAATTCTTTGATTTTGGTTTTAAATCCTGAAAGACAGTGAAATCTTGCACTGCATACTACACAGAAAATAATTGAATAATTTTATATCCAGAAACCAAGCTATATTTGTCTAAAATCTGTGATGGGAGGCATGGGTGTGAGCTTCTTGTTGACGCAGCCTCATAGGTGAATCTGCAAGGCCTATGCCAACAGCTGGTGAATGCACCCTGAATCGGAAAGATAGGAACAGCTTCACCTATACGAGCCCCCTCCTCCTTTGGGTTCTGGTGGCCAGCAGGGCTTAGGTGGGTCCCTATGGCAGTCAGAAAGCAAGAGTCTGAGGGCACACCAGGGTCAGGGCAGGCAGCGGATAGATATGGTTAGGTGCAAGCAAGAGGTCAGATCCAGGTGGCAGGGAATCATGGTAAAGTCCAAGCAAGAGGACAGAATACCTAAATCAAGCCAAAGGTGGACGAAGACGCACTCAAGACACTGGATGAGATATACAGAGCAAGGCTTGGTGAGGCAAGGCTAGATGAGGCAAAGCAGGATACGGCAAGACAGGAATTGAAACCAAGACGCAGGAGCAACGTGCACTACAGCTGCAGGAGATCCATTGCTGATTTGACATAATGGTTCAAGACCCTTGCTCAGCATTTTCCACCATGGGGTCTATATAATGCATGCAGGCAATGGCCTTGGAGCGTCGGAGGCATCTGGAGTGTGCGAAGATGGCGACATTCTACTGCAATGTTCGTTGGCCTGCAACAGTGTCAGAGTGAATGTAATCGGTAGCGGCCACCTACCTCAACCAGCAAATGCAACAAAATCTTAAGTGCAGGGACTGGTCTCTGAACATTAGTTCTGCATGGTAAAACAATGTCTGCATTCAAGCAAACTGTATGTGATAAGTTTTGAGATGTAAAACCTGAGTTAGAGGATGATCTCCTAATCAAGTGCATCATTGCAAAATTAAAAAGAAGAGAATAAAGGCCAGGTCTGTCTAGTGGCTCTGTGAATTGAGAACATGGAAGAAGGGAGGAAATTTGAAGAATATATGCTTCTCTGCTCAAGCTATTTTGTGATTACTGTCTCTAATCTACACTAAAAACTTACCAAAATAAATGACGTCAACCTAAATGGAATAAGTATGTTAAAAAGCATACATAAGATACACTAAACAAATTACTATGTTCTCCAAGGACAAGCAGAATGGTAGACCTCAACATGGGTGACATCAGATGGAGCCCGGCATGGAAAACCTTTGTTTCTAGAAACTTTGACAGATACATGCCACTAACCACGCTTCCAGGCAGAATCCCTCTTCAGTCTCTTTTTCCGTGAAGCTGAAGCCTCATGGCCGTGGAGTTCATGCTTTTTCTGTGACAAATCACGTTTTGTTTTTTTTTTCTTCCTTCTCGTGATCCGCTGGGTCCCTCTACGTTTTCGGGGTTTTTTCCTCATCGCTCTCGGTAAGTATTTTTTTGGTATTTCAAAGTCCATTACTGATGGTGTTGCCTCCTGGTGGCTGCTGGCCATCGATCGCATGCTGCGTTCTTTTCTATATGGCAACGTCCGGCTTTCGCCGATGCCTCCAGTGCCCTGGACCATGTCAATTAGAGACACCCAAAAGGTCTGTGTCCTCTGCCTAGGGTCATCGCACGATGTCCATGGTTGTGATCTTTGTGCCTCAAGGGCTGTCGGGCATGTTTAGACAAAATGGAAAAGCTGTTCAGCGTGGAGAAATTGGATCCGATGTCAGCATCCGGGACTTCTACACCACAAGGAAAGGGAGTCTCTGCATTGACCCCCTCTGTATCCCCTTCACTACTGATCCTCGATCTAGAGGTAGGCGCAGGGGTCCGAGCAACATCACTCTTCTCAATCCAGGTCAGGTTCCTCCCCATCTGTCGGTCCTAGGGAAAGACAGAGGTGAGCACCGAGAGAAATCGAGGAAACAAACTGCTCATCCTCTTCAAAGTCAGACCATGGGAAGGCATCAACCGTGTCTGTGCCTCCCCCCAAAGCAGTCTCATGGGGAGGATGTGCTATCTTCCAGTCCTCCCGAGGACTCATGGTGGTCCCCCACCGATATTGGTGGAAGATTTGATTCCTCCCCATGTCTCCAGGATCAATCCAATTCCGCTGCTTTCCCGTCCTCAAACTATTCTATCTTTGGAAGCTTTTGAGGAGGAGTTGGAGAGGCACATGTGGTTGGTGGTCTGCTGGGCCCTGCAGGGCATTGAGCCTTCAGGTCATCCAATACTGCCTCCCCTGCAAGAGCCCGATTCCATTGGTGCTTGCACCTCCCTTGGAACGGCCGAACCTGCTGCTCGGTGTCTTACTGACGCAGTCAGCTCCGATGCTCTGAACCCCTTCACTGGCAAAGGGAGCATTGCTGCTGCCACCACTGATCCCCCATATCTTTGAGTGACTCCTCAGAGGAGGAAGGTCCATCGGGGTCGACAGCACCTCAACCGCGCATGGCATCCCGGCAACCTCTGGCACTCCTGGCCCCATCGGGATCAATACCCCTGGCTCTCCCGAGGCCGATGGATCCATCAGTGCCCATGTGACCCCCGGATCCCAACAGTGCCCTCTGTTCCGTCTTCGGTTCCACTGGTGCCCATGCGGCCCTTTGGATCGAGGCTCAGGGTGCAGGTGGGAACCCTACTCCCTGCTTCTCCAGACATTCAAAGCGAGGGGGAAGGCCCTATGATCCCTGGGAAGGAGAGGCATCTTTTTCCTCCACTGAAGAATCGGAGGATTTGCCTTCAGAGCCCTCTCCACCGGAGGAGAGGCAGAAATCCCCTCGGATTTTTTTTTTTTTTTTTTTGCTTGCTGGTTTTAAGGCCATGGTGGAGTCTGTGCCTTATCAATCACAAGAATCGCCCAAAATCCACTTAATGTATTCCAGAAATCTTTTAGTGATCACACAAACAGAGCTCAATCTGTTTCACTGGTATATCTTTCAAACCATTTCAGATAGCCACATTGTAAATATAAACATATCTAGTATGCTGTTTATGTAGGACCCACACTCAGTTTGTATATCAATCAAACTCAAAACTGGTAATAGGCCTCTTTTTTTTATTTTCAACTTCAGCTTATTTTATCATTTTTGTTAATTTTTTGTTAAAATATATGCCCTAATATCTGCTGATGAACTTCAAATTTATATCAATATGTCTAGTAAAAGTCCCATATCATTAGATGGACACTAAGTTTAAATATCGATTTTCATTTGCAATTAGGAAGATACTCATCTCAATATATCTCGTGACAGTCCCGACAAGATCGTGTTTCGAACCAACAGGTCCTGCTTCAGGGGGAATTCATTTTCGAGTCTTCACTACCATTCCATCAGCTCAATATCCAGTCGGCTATCTTTGTATTTTTCTCCTGCGGTTTGGCTTCAGATTCGCAATTCAAAAAACATGGTAGCAACATGGGGCCTTTTATACCTCCACCGGAAACGACGCATCATCCTACAGTCTTCTACCAGGTCGTAGCTTCTCGCCATGCAAAATCACCACACAATCTCATATCTTCAAAGTAAGTTTTGTTATATTACAAAAATATACTTCATGGAAATAAGTCTTTTTGAAAGTCCAGCTAGAAATGAGAGGACCTGGGTATTTGTTTGAACGAAGGAAGATTGAACGTGGGTGAAGACTTTTTATTACAACAGAAAGAAGAGTGGACCTGTTCGAGAACTACACAATGTTGAGAAAGCATTTGAGGGGAAGTTCTTGTGAAAGAAAGCATGTCTTTTGACAATATCTTTGTGGACATATAGCGGTTGTGTTTTTAAACTGTATTTTCATCATTTGGTGAGATTGTGTGCCTTTTCACATCACTGGGGCATCAGTCTACTGTATGCTTATCTCCTCCCCTTTTGCTAATCTCAAACGCTCCAACAGGACCGAGGCACCATGATCCTAGTTGCACCCTTTTGGCCTCACCAGGTCTGGTTCCCTCTTCTTCGGGAGCTGGCCTCACACACTCAGATCCGGTTGGGGACTGCTCAGGACCTGATCTCTCAGAACAAGGGCAGGCTTTGCTATCCCAACCTGCAAGCCTAGTCTCTCACAGCTTGGATGGTGACTGTACAGGCACTGAGCCTTTTGGAATGTGTATGTCAAGTCCTCTTGGAGTCCAGGAAACCTTCCACAAGAAGATCTTACAATCTCAAGTGGAAGCTGTTTTCGGTTTGGTGTTTTGGGTGCTGTCTAGATCCCTTCTCTTGCTCCCCACCACAGCTTTTGGACTACCTATTGCACCTCTCAGTCAGGCTTGCGAACAACTTTGGTGAGGGTTCACTTTAGTGCCATTGGAGCATACCATCAGGGGAAGGATGGTACTTCCATTTCCACCTACTCCCTCATGGGGCAGTTCATGCGAGGCATGTTGCAACTTAAGCCTCTTACTCAATATAGTCCTGTCCCAGCTCATGAAGGCTCCATTTGAGCCCCTGCAGTCTTGCAATCTGAAGAACCTATCCTGGAAGGTCATCTTCTTGGTGGCAGTTACTTCAGCACACAGGGTTAGTGAGCTACAGGCTCTGGTGTCATACCCCCCTTATACAAAGTTTTGTCATAAGGTGGTATTGCGAATACATCCGGAGTTCCTTCCAAAGGTGGTCACAAAATTCCATCTCAATCAGTCTATTGTATTGCCTTCCTTTTTTCCAAGGCTGCATGCTCACCAGGATGATCATGCATTGCATGCTCTGGCCTTTTATCTTGAATGGATGGCACCTCACCGCCTGTCTACTCAGCTTTTTGACTCCTTTGATAATAACAAATTAGGAGTCTCAATGTCTAAGCAGATATCCCTTTGGCTAGCGGACTGTATTTCGTTTTGCTACGCTCAAGCAGGCCTTCAGCTTGAAGGTCACGTCAAGGCTCATTCCGTTTGGGACATGTCTGTTTCAGTGGCTCACTTGCATGCCATCCCCATTCACAAGGTATGCAGGGTGGAGATCTGGAGTTCCCACCTCATTATTGCCTGGACAAAGATGGATGACGTGACAGTCATTTTGGTCAGTCGGTCCTCCGTAATCTTTCAGCCGTGAAAACCCAGCACTTCCTTCCTTGGGCCCGTTCCGTGGGTGCAGGCTTGCTCCCCTGGTTCTAGCAGCTCTAGTTTTGCACATTGGCACCTATTCTATGCTAATATATCACAGAAAGTTAAAGCTTGTTTCCTAAACCAATCAATTCACAACCACATAAGGAAACACAATTTGTTATATTGCAAATACTCTGTTTATTAATACAAAAATCTTCTATTTAAACAATACCCTTTTAATTAAAATATCCCCACGTCATCCCCATCTATACCACACATCCATACCATTCACTCAAATCACATGATAATAAAAATCCAACAAATGATTTGTTTGTTTTTCTATACTGGTGTTCGATCTGGAATATCACATCAGTTTACAATGTAACTAGGGTTTTTACATTCGCTCCATATGTTAAACTTTATGTTAAACTTAGTTTTGTTATAATTTATTATGTTAATCGTATGCTTTTGCTCTCTACTCTCCCACTCTGTAAACCCCTGTTCATTGTAACTTTATCTTCCTAGTTAATTGGTTATCTCAGGACAAGCAGGATGCTAGTCCTCACATATGGGTGACATCAGTAATGGAGCCCTATGTACGGAAAACGTCTTTAAAAGTTTCTATGAAACTTTTGACTGGCACCAGAGTGCCTACTGAGCATGCCCAGCATGCCATGATATTCCCTGCCACAGGGGTCTCCCTTCAGTCTTCTTTTTTCCGCGAAGCAGTTAGCCTCGCGGTCTCTAGGAGTCCTGTGGAATTCTCCACAACTTTAACTTTGAAAAAAGTTTAGAAAACTTCAGCCGCAAAGGGTCTCCCCTTAGTAAACACCGATCGCGGTAAGTTTTTGGATTTTCGCGGTTCCGTTCCGCTTTTTGAAAAATATTTTGTCCCTGGTCATTGGCCGTCGACGGCTGTCCGGCCCCAAAATGGCTTCAGGCTTCAAAAAGTGTCCCAAATGCAACAGGAACATGTCCATTACGGACCCTCACCAGGACTGTGTCCTCTGTCTTGGTGAAGCCCATGATGTTAAAACTTGTCCCTTGTGTGCCACGATGACATCAAAGGGCCGTCGTCTCCGACTAGAAAAAATGGAGCAATTGTTTAAAATACAGCTTGTATCAGCTCCATCCACCTCAACTCAATCGCCTCTGGCTGGGTCGATTCGAAAAGTCGTGTTCAAAAAGCGCCTACCAGGTGAGTCGGGAGATGCTCCCTTTTCCTCCCCCTCACCATCATCCAGGGCGTCGACATCGGGCAGTGAAAAAGCCAGCGAAAAAGAAAAGCATCGCCATCGGCACCGTAGGCCGCATATGGCATCTGTGACCTCGATACCCAGCGAGCCATCGACAGAGAGCGGTACACCTACTAAGAAACCTCGGCTCCAGGATCAGGCTTCAGAGCCATCGACAGGGCGATCACCCGCCAATTCCGGCACAGGGAACCGTGCCTCCTCAGGGCCATGAGGAGGTACCGGTATCGCCATTACCGCCTCCCCCCATGGGTGCTCTGTTTTCACCATCCATGCGGGCGGAACTTGATGTGTATATACGTCAAGCGGTCAGATGCTTTCATCGAGGCGATGCCACGACCTCAGCCGTCTACGCCAGCGATGCCCTCGACACCGATTCCGATGACATCGCCGGTTCCAGCACCGGTGCCCTCTATGCCGATTCCAGCAATATCACCACAACCATTGATGCCGATGCCGCCGGTTCCGGCGTATGTACCACCGATGCCGTCGATTCCCATTCGGCCACCGGCACCGATGCCACCATCGATGACAGGTCAAGAATCCTCCATTTTTCAACCATTAATGGATAAATTGGATTCACTAATTCAAGTTTTTTCTACTTCATCTCAGGATTTCGATTCAGATCCACGTCAAGAACCAGTGCCTGGTCCATCAGGGGTTATTCCGCCTATGAGACCACATACACCAATGTCTGAGGTTCCCTTTAAGCCTCTTAGACCATCAGGACATCCACTGGATACTGGTACGGACTCAGAGAATGATATATCATCTGAAGAAGTTATCCTATCTGAACCTTCACCACCAGAGGACAGAAGGAAATCACCACCTGAAGATCTTTCCTTCTCTAACTTCATAAAGGAGATGTCTGACACTATTCCATTCTCTCTCCTCTCGGAAATAGACACTAGGCAGAAGACCTTGGAGGTCCTTCAGTTCGTGGATCCTCCTAAAGAAATACTAGCTATTCCAGTGCACGAAGTCCTGCAAGAGCTAATGTACCGGATGTAGGAGCACCCTGACTCTGAGGCAGCAGTTAATAAGCGAGCTGATGCCACATATCTCGTCCAACCCATTCCAGGGTTTCAAAAATCTCAGTTGCCACACCAATCTGTAGTGGTTGAATCAGCCCAGAAAAAGGCTAAGAGACTGAAACAACATGCTTCCACACCTCCAGGTAAAGACAGTCGTTTCCTAGACCGTTTAGGAAGAAAGATCTTCCAAGGAGCAATGCTGGTCTCACGGATAAACTCATATCAATTATTCATGAACCAGTATCAGCGTGACCTGTGGAAACAGGTTGAAGCTCTTTCCCAACACCTACCAGACCAGTTTCAAGAGGGTTTCCTCCGTCTCGTGCATAAGGGCCTAGAAGCAGGCAAGCACGAGGTGAGAGCCACTTACGATTCTTTCGAAACAGCCTCCTGTTTATCAGCCTCAGGTATCACAGCTCGGAGATGGACCTGGTTAAAATCCTCTGAACTTAGGCCAGAAGTACAGGAAAGGTTAGCAGACCTACCTTGTCTAGGTGAAAACCTTTTTGGAGACAAGGTCAGAGGCAGTGGCAACCATAAAAGACCACACGGAAACCCTAAAACAATTGTCTCAACTTCCTCAAGAGACGCACCAGCCTTCTAGGAGGCCTCCTAGAAGAGAAGTGAGGAAACCGTATTATCTCCCTCGACGATATTATCCTCCTGCTACCAGAGCCAGACAGCAACGCCCTACACAGCGTTCTCAAACTCGACAGAGGCCTGCTAGGCCCCAGCCGCCTGCGCCTACTGCATCCACATCAGGCTTTTGAAATTCAGCCAGAGAGCAGAAACCATTCTCGAAATCCTCTTCCACATTTACCAGTCGGAGGTCGAATAGCTTACTACCATCAAACTTGGACCTCCATCACAACAGACCAATGGGTACTCTCAATTACAGCTCAAGGGTACCGCTTGGATTTCCTCACTGTACCAAACGAAAATCCTCCTCTTTCATCTTGGACAGTGTCTCATCACTCCACAATCCTGCAAGCAGAATTATCCACCCTTCTGAAAGCCAAGGCCATAGAACCAGTTCCCAGGCCTCAGTGGGGCAGAGGATTCTACTCCCGATATTTCCTCATTCCAAAGAAAACCGGGGGCCTACGTCCTATCCTGGACCTCAGAAATCTCAACAAATTTCTAAAGAAAGAGAAATTCAGGATGGTATCATTAGGCACCATGCTACCTCTTCTTCAAAAAGGGGATTGGCTCTGCTTTCTGGATCTTCAAGACGCTTACGCTCACATTCCCATTTCTCCTCCTCATCGACAATACTTGTGATTTCTGGTGGAAGGTCAACACTTCCAATACTGAGTACTACCATTCGGCCTAGCCTCAGCACCTCGAGTATTCACAAAGTGTCTTGCAGTAGCGGTGGCACATCTTCACAAACAAAGAGTGCACGTATTTCCTTATTTGGACGACTGGCTCATCAGGAGTCAAACACAAACCGGAGCTCTCACTTCTCTCCAGCTCACAATAAAGTTGCTTCACTCCTTGGGATTTCTCATCAATTACGAGAAATCCCATCTCACACCATCTCACCAGTTACAGTTCATAGGTGCAGATCTCAACACCATCACAGCAAAAGCTTTTCTTCCAAGAGACCGTGCTCAAACGCTCGTTCTCCTAGCGCACTCTATTCGCTATCAGTCTTGAGTTACAGCTCATCAGTGCCTCACCCTACTCGGACACATGGCCTCAACAGTTCACGTCACTCCCATGGCCAGACTGACCATGCGACTAATGCAATGGACACTCAGAGATCAGTGGATTCAAGCCATTCAACCATTGTCCACTCCCATTCAGATAACACAAGATCTGAGATCTTCCCTTCTCTGGTGGACATCAACGATCAACTTGCTCAAAGGTCTACCTTTCCAGCAACCAGTTCCACAACTGACTTTAACTACAGATGCGTCCACCTTGGGTTGGGGAGCGCACATTGGTCATCTAAAGACACAAGGCACGTGGACAAAACAAGAAGCCTCCTTTCAAATAAACTTCCTGGAGCTTCGAGCTATACGCTATGTACTACATGCGTTCAAGGACTGCCTTTCACACAAGACTTTTCTGATCCAAACAGACAACACAGTAGCCATGTGGTACATCAACAAGCAAGGGGGAACAGGTTCCTACCTCCTTTGTCAAGAAGCAGCTCAAATTTGGGACTGGGCCCTAGCACACTCAAATCTTCTACGGGCCACCTACCTAGCAGGCATCCACAACACAGTAGCGGATCGCCTCAGCCGTCACTTCCAACCACACGAGTGGTCTCTAGACCCAACGCTAGCAACCAAGATATTTCAACGCTGGGGTCAACCAACAATAGATCTCTTTGCATCCCATCTGAACTACAAAGTGAACAATTACTGCTCTCTCTTCTGGTAGCAGAACAGCCTACCAAGGGACGCCTTTGCTCGCCATTGGAACTCAGGCCTGTTATATGCGTATCCGCCGATACCGCTCATAACCAAAACTCTAGTGAAGCTTCAACAGGACAAGGGGACCATGATACTCATAGCCCCATACTGGCCTCGACAAGTATGGTTTCCCACACTGCTAGACTTCTCAGTCAGGGATCCAATTCACCTGGGAGTAGCTCCCAATCTCAAAACTCAGGAACAGGGTCAGCTGCGCCATCCCAACCTTCAATCCCTGTCCCTGACAGCATGGATGTTGAAAGCTTGATCTTACAACCACTCAACCTTCCAACCACTATATCTCAAGTGCTGATAGCCTCACGTAAACCTTCCACTAGAAAGAATTATTCCTACAAATGGAAACGGTTTACTTTGTGGTGCACTCAGAAAGCACTAGATCCTTTCACTTGCCCCACTACCTCACTACTAGATTATCTATACCATCTTTCAGACTCTGGTCTTAAGACTTCATCTGTAAGAGTACACTTGAGTGCAATCTCAGCTTATCATAGCAAGTTGGGAGACACACCTATCTCTACACAGCCTCTCGTCAGTAAATTCATGAGAGGCCTAACTCACATTAAACCACCAGTTCATTCCCCAAGCATACAATGGGACCTGAACGTAGTCTTAACCAGGCTTATGCGTTCTCCATTTGAACCCATAGATACCTGTGACCTTAAATTTCTTACATGGAAAACGGTTTTCCTTATAGCCATTACATCAGCTAGAAGGGTCAGCGAACTACAAGCTCTTGTCACATACGAATCCTTTACAAAGTTTCTACATGACAGGGTGGTCCTCCGTACTCATCCTAAATTCCTTCCTAAAGTAGTCATGGAATTCCACCTCAATCAATCCATAGTTTTACCAACATTCTTTCCAAGGCCTCACTCTCACCAGGGAGAAAGAGCCTTACATACTTTAGACTGTACGCGTGCATTATCTTTCTACTTAAACCGCACTACAGTCCATAGGAAATCCAGTCAACTATTTGTATCCTATGATCCAAACAAACCTGGAAAACCAGTGGGTAAACATACTTTATCAAATTGGCTAGCAGATTGCATACAATTTTGTAATGAGAAGGCAGGCCTTACTCTTCAAGGGCGAGTAAAAGCACATGCAGTCAGAGCAATGTCAACCTCAGTAGCACACCTTCGCTCTGTACCTATTCTGGACATTTGCAAAGCAGCAACATGGAGTTCTCTTCACACCTTTGCAGCTCACTACTGTTTAGACAAAGAAGGAAGACAAGATTCAGCATATGGACAATCTGTCTTAAAGAACTTGTTTCCAGTATAACCCCAACTCCTTCTACATCCAACCTGCTGTGATTTCGGCTGATTCATTTCAACAACAATACTTCACTGTTGCTTTACCACAAAATGACTCAGCCTCTAGCTTGCTAATCACCCATATGTGAGGACTAGCATCCTGCTTGTCCTGGGATAAAGCAAAATTGCTTACCTTGTAATAGATGTTATCCCAGGACAGCAGATGTAGTCCTCACGAAACCCACCCTCCACCCCGCGGAGTTGGGTCCGATACGTTTTATTTTATTTTTGGCTAACGCTAATTGCTACAAAACAAGACTGAAGCGAGACCCCTGTGGCAGGGAATATCATGGCATGCTGGGCATGCTCAGTAGGCACTCTGGTGCCAGTCAAAAGTTTCATAGAAACTTTTAAAGAAGTTTTCCGTACATAGGGCTCCATTACTGATGTCACCCATATGTGAGGACTACATCCTGCTGTCCTGGGATAACACCTATTACAAGGTAAGCAATTTTGCTTTACCCCTTGTTTCATTGTAAACCGGTACAATAAGACACCAGTCTTGAGTATCGGTATATCAAAAGAATTTAAATTAGGTAGTGGTATAACTTGTAACTGCACATAGATTAGAACAGGCTATAACTTATGTTTATCTAGTAGGGAGCAGTCAAAATTGTTTCTCTTGGCTGGTTATGGATGGCAAACTCTTGTCCCCAAAGGTTTAAATAGGGAAATTGAGTGGCAGGCATTAGGGAAACAGCGATTTTGGCATTGCAATGCTCTGCTATTCCGGATGCCATAGTGGTATTTGTGAAGATTTAAGAGTTCTAGGGATAGCATAGCGGATATTCAGGTGGGGGAGGGGTAGGAATGTGCTGCGTAGGTGAAGTGTTGTAGGAGGGGTCAGGAAGTCTCGAAGGGAAGAGATGGATGGTGCTATGGGAGGTAAGGAGGGGGGGGATGGTTGAAGGGTCTGCAGTGGTCTTCTAGGTTGGTTGGCAGATAGTCACTTAGGTAGCTGATGGGAAGGCTTTTTGGAAAAGCCATGTCCTGAGGGGTTGGGTTTGTTTTTTGTTTTGTTTTTTGTTTTTTTGAAGGATTGAGTTGTAGGGACCATTCTTTGTTGCATTAGCAAGTTGTTCCAGAGCAAGGGACCGGCCATGGTTAGGGCACGTTCTTGTGTTGAGGTCAGGTGGGTGGATTTTGGTGAAGGTATCAGTATGAGTCCAGTCTTAGTGGAGCAGAGGTTCCTTTGTGGGTTGTAAAAATGGATAGTCGTAGTCAGCCAATTAGGATCCTATTTGTTTCACCTATATTAGGCTTCCTCAGGGACACTTTTTTACATATCTCCCCCCCCACTTTTCATATGAATGTGCTCTCCAATTTTAATGCTAATTTCCATTAAGCATTCTTCTTAGATATTATTCACTTTGGTCCTCTATCTTTTCTCCCAATTCCTTCTTTTAATATTCACCAAGATGACTCCATTACTCTCTTCACGTGTTCTTTTTTTATTTCGTCCTCTGTAAATGCTATACAAAAAAAAAACCATCAACACATTTATACTTTATATCCCCAAAACACTTTTAAATAAATTCCAACATACCATACTACCTTCTCACCTCAATACTTTACCAAATCACCCAATCCCATTTCACCAACCGGATACTTCACCGACATTATTGCAACTTCTCCCGTTACCCCAGATATTGCCCACAACTCGTTTTCAATCTATAAGTCAAAATTTTACCAGACCTTTAAACTTGAGCATGTAAAACCTCCTACATTTTCAATTACATCTGACAAACCACTCTTATAAGAAAAAAAAATAAAAATAATAATCACCTACACGAGTCCCCTCTTACCCACTTTTCTTTCTGTGGAAACAATCACACCCGAATCTCTTATCGAATCAATAGCCACTATCTGAAAAATAGTTTTGTGGAAATATCATGTTTCTACCTTTCCTATATATAAGATACCAAAAATTAGCAATTCAAAATCACCAGTACCTTTTCCTCCGTGCAACCTGCATGCTGCCTCTCTCATGAAAACACCACTACTACTACTACTACTACTACTACTACTACTACTACTACCACTTTTAAACTCTCTAACCCTCATTATGCACCAATTCCCACAATGCAATATGCCCAAAAAAACCTTTTCTTCACCTATACTGTTACTTTTAATACCCCACCTCCAACATATTTCTAAGTTTAAACAGACATTGTATCCAATATACCCAACATAACTTCCTCCACTACTTTCATAGTAATGCCTGCCACTCAATTTCCCTATTTAAACCTTTGGGGACAAGAGTTTGCCATTCAAAAATAAATCTCTGTTCTTTCAATATAAGTTTGTTTTTTTTTTTTTGTAACATCACCTCCCCTCCTATTAAACTCTTGATGCAAAACCACAGATTTTAAATTCTTTTCAGTATGAGAATTTGAAGCCAATGCTCCACCAATGGAGCTTGTAATTTACTAGTTCTAATGCAACTTTAATGTTCATGAATTTGGACATTCATCAACCGTTTTGTATAACCAATATACATAAGTTCACAAGGACATATTAAAGCATAAACCACCTGTATACTTTTGCAACTATATTTACCCCTCAATCTGTAAATCTGACCTATACCTGGATGTACAAATTCTGAACCTCTTACTGCCAATGGACAGTCTGAACATTGACCACAGAATTCCTGTCCCTTAGGATCCTTATCTCTTCCCCACAAAACATCATCGGATCTAATTAAAAGATCCCGTATTCTCTAAATAATGGATCCCCTTCCAAAATACGCCAATGTTTCTGAATAATTTTCTTAATGTTAGATACATTACTAGAAAATGGTATAGAACATACCACCCTATCAATTTCAGATTTTTTACCTGTAATAAGCAAATTGTCACGATTCGCATATAATGCCCTTTTGTATGCCTTACAAACTATCTGTGCAGAATATCCCCTCTTTTGAAATCCTGCCCCCATATCCAGGGCCTGTTTTTTGTACTCTTCAACTGTTGAACACAACCTCCTCAATCGTAAAAACTGTGATACAGGGATATTATTTTTCAACTGCTGGGGATGAAAACTGTTTGCAAGAAGAATAGTATTTTTGTCAGCCTCTTTCCGATAAATTGAAGTCCTTAACTGTCCTCCACATTTACTAATGATTATATCTAAAAATGGAATACTTAATTTTGTGTGAACTCAAATTTTAAGATTCACATCAATTGTATTGATTCACAATACAAACTCCTACTTCAATAATTGCTCAGAACCCTGACCATATCATCCTGGTTTCAGATTACTAGCAACATAGCAGACAAACTTTGCCCCATATGAACCAAAGAAATTAATACAGACAAGATAGACAGACAAAAAACCATGGTACACCCCTGATCTAAGAACAATGAAAACCGAACTCCATAAAATGGAAAAGAAATGGCGCAGAAACCAAAATCCATCCCTATTATTCAAGTTCAAGTCCTTACTCCATAATTACCGCAAAGCCACAGACAAAGCTAAGAGACTTTTATGCAGCAAGAATCCACCAATTCCAATACAACCCACATGGGCTCTTCCAATATGTCTCTAGCCTCATTACACCCCCTGACAACTTAAACCCAAACAATGATGATGAAACTAAATGTGAGAAACTAGCCTCTTCCACAACAAAATTGAATCCATCATGGCACGCTTCAGTTCCCCCCCCCCCCCCTCCCAACAACCATCTAACACCTAACACTCACAACGCCAACCATACCCGCATTCCGCACTCAACCTTGCACAAGCAAACCTCTCATCACTCAGCCACTCCCACAAACTTCAAAACCATGCTTACAAACCTTGAGTCCACAACTGCACTAGAAATAGTCTATACGCAAAAAAATCAAACCTGCACTGCACCCCTCAGACATAATGCCCACAAAAACACTCCTCTCGATCCCCACCACTATAGCGAAACCCATTGCTAATATCCTTAACACATCTATCATGTCTGGCATGGTGCCAACCCAATTCAAGCATGCCATAATAAAACCTACCCTTAAAAAAAACAGACCTTGATCCAGCTGATCCTGCTAACTATCGCCCGGTTTCAAACCTCCCTTTCCTCTCCAAAATATTAGAGAAAATTATCAACAAGCAACTTACCGAATACTTCGAACATCATTTGCTCTTCCCGTCCCAGTATGGATTTCGTAAACATCATAGCACGGAAGCGCTTATTCTCTCCCTGTCAGAATCCCTTCTAAAAGCCCTAGATGCTGGGCACTCCTACATTCTTGCCCTTCTAGACATATCTTCTGCTTTTGACACGGTCAACCACAACACCCTCATCACCCGCCTCTCAGAAATAGGCATTGCTGACAGCACTACACTGGTTCCAATCATACCTGAGCGATAGGAACTATAGTGTAAAAATTGGTCTATGTGAATCCAAGCCAAGAAAACTATCACAAGGAGTACCCCAAGGATCTTCTCTTTCTTCAACACTTTTCAATATTTCTTATACCCCTCTGTCGACTATCGAAACTAGGCTTCCCGCACTTCATATATGAAGATGATGTGCAGATCCTTATTCCCATAAATGATTTGCTTCCTAATGCTCTGAAAATCTGGAACACTGCCCTCACAGAAATAAAAAAAAACAAAACTCCTCACTGGCAATTTTTTGGCTATTAACACCAGCAAAACAGAGCTACTCATCTTGCCGCAAAACAATGCCACTGTCCATTCATCACCCCTATCCCAATACTACCCGTCCACATTGCAACAAGTCCGCAGCCTTGGCATTATCATCGATAACCACTTTACTTTAAAAAAAAAAAAAAAAAAAAAAATTCATTGCTGTAACTATAAAAAAATGGATTCTTCAAGCTCCATACACTAAAAAGAATCAAGCCTTTCCTACACCCATATGACTTCCGTACAGTTCTGCAAGCTACTATCCTGTCAAAGATTGATTATTGCAACTCCATCCTTCTAGGCCTACCAAAAAACACTTTACAACCATTACAAATGCTACAAAACGCAGCTGCCCACATACTCACTGACACACACCGCTATGATCACATCACACCTGCACTCCAGTCCCTACACTGGCTACCCGTAGCCTCCAGGATTATATACAAATCCCTTACGCTAATTCACAAGTCCATTCATAACCAAAATATGCAGTGGTTCTCCGAACACTTTACATTCCATAAGGCAAACCGACCAACAAGAACACAGCACCAAGCCAAACTCCGGACACCCTCCCCCAAACTTACCAAACATGCATCTACAAGGGAGCGCTCATTTATCATAGCAGGAACCACCATATGGAACAGAATGCCCACTAACCTGCGACAGGAGCCTTGCCATAGAAAATTCAAACAAAACCTTAAAACCTGGCTGTTCAAACTTACATTACTTGTGATCTGCTGATTCACCCCTTTTGCCCTCCCCTGAGACTCCCTCTCTCTCTCCTTTCTCCCCTCTCATTTCCTGCTTTTGCCCCCTAGAATAAGTCCACCATTATATAGTCATATAGATATGTCTGACATTACCCTTGATATGCTGAACACATTACTATTGACCTCCCTTAGACACCCTCTCTCCCTCCACCTATCCTGCTATTGTCCCTCTAGAATAAGTCCACCTTTAATATATTTATTACACGTATCTCAAATATGGTTATATTTTCTTTTGTTGTACTGTAAAGCCTGCTGCATGTATTTTAATGATAGTTCTCTAAGTATTTTATTGTAAAGCTTGTTGCATTATTGTTCCTTGTAAACCGAGGTGATGTTCTGAACGTGCCGCGGTATATAAAAATCTCTAAATATAAAAAATATATCATCAATAAACCATTTCCATGTCACTGTATGGTCTGCATATCTTGTTGGATATTTATATGTAACTTCATATGCCCCCACATAAAGACATGCTATTACTGGAGCCATAGGTGATCCCATTGGAATCCCTTTTTCTTGTTGATACAATCTTCAAACTTGAAAAAACTCCTCGGCAAAACTATGACTGACAACTGCAACCACAAATCCACTAATTCTAGTCTCAAATCACTTTTATGTAAGTATGTATCCATAATCTCTACTGCACTTTGTTGAGGGATATTGGTATGTAATGCTTGAATATCTGCCATAACCAACCAATAATCATCCTGTATATACTGTGATTGAAATACCTCTTCTAACATCAATATGAGATGAGCAGAGTCCCTCACATATGATGGTATTGTAGACAAAAAAGGCTGTAATAAATGATCCATATACTGTGCTATGGGTTCAAACAGTGACCCCCTTACCAGAGAAATCGTTAATTTGTGAAGTTTGGGGACAAAATAAATTACAGGTATAACTGGATATTGCTGAAAGAAATAAAATTTATCTATCATTTTATCTATCATTTTATCAATTTCTTGCTTAATGCTTTTTTTTAAATACCCTGAAACTGATATTGTATCTCTTCCGTAGGATCACTTCCCAACTATTGATAATGGTCCATATTATCAAGTTGCCTGTTCTATGCTGCCTACGTTGGAAGCAGCCTGTAGCTACATAATCACCCATGTGTAAGGACTAAAATCCTGCTTGTCTTTGGAGAAAGCAAAGTTGCTTACCTGTAACAGGTGTTCTCCAAGGACAGCAGGATGTTAGCCATTACGAAACCTGCCCGCCACCCCCGGAGTTGGGTTTCTTTCTTTATTTTATTTTTCGCAAACTCTATTTTCCCTGTACGTACCAGGATCAGTCCAGACGGTGGGTTATGTCCCCCGTCCAGGAGAGGGAGTCAGACAAAACTTCGAAGGGTGCTGACACATAAGCCAGTGCACCCTCTGCAGGAGCCCAGTATTTCTCTGACTCCAGCAGAGGAGAGTAGGGGAACCTGGCGCTTCCCCTGGATGAGCATTAGTCTTGCTTTAATTTTCTTTCTCAGCTTGTTCTTCTGTGGTTGGATCAAGTTAGTTTACTTTATATAAAAAAAAAAATAAAAAAATGTTGCTTTAGTGTGAGGTTGTCGAGCCTGTCTTGCAGTCAGTTCTGTCTCTTTTCTTTCTTGCCCACGTTTTCCCTGCATCTTTGCCTGGGGGTAAGTTGGCTGTTGTTTTTTGGTTTCAGGAGTTTTTCCTTCTGCAGCTGCGATTACAGCGGGAAGCTGGTGGTGCCAGCCTCTCCTCGCTCTGCCGCCAGTAGCCCCGCGGTCCCGCGATGTTTTGATTCCCCGGGACCGCCTCAGCAGGGAAGAGGTGATTCCCCTGCTGCCTCCGGGGGCACTCGGGGAAGCGGAGGTGAGGTCGATTCCCGCTCCCCGCGGCATTTTCGAAGCATCCGGCCCCCCCTCCTTCCCCGGCCGCCTCAGACCATGCCGCGGCCGTCCCGCTGTGCGGCCTCCGGCGAGCCGGAGGTCCAGACTATCGAGGGGGGGCATCCGTTCCAGGTGCCTCCCCGGCGGGGACGGCACCTCCGGGCTGCAAAATCGCTTGTCTTGCCACGCGCCGGGGGCAGTGTGGGCCGGCCCCTTCGCCGCCTTTGGTGGGAACGGCGGCCATCTTGGATCCCCCGGATTGCGTCTCAGCCATTGGGAGGGGAGGGGCAGGTTTTCTTCAACAGTTCCCCTCCGATTTTAACGCCGGTGGCTAGCCTCGATGCCAGGGCCCTTCCAGAGGACCCCTGCCCGCCCCTCCCCCGGGTTTTCCAATATTCTCACCAGACTTCATTGTGCTTATGCACAATGCATACCTCCAGCGTTTGGAAGCCCCAGGATGCCTTCCCAGGAGCCCTCTTCCGCCAAGACCCCCCGCCTCACGGATCTTCTGCTGGGGGACCAGAGCGCACCAGGCAGTGTCTCAGGGACTACACATGGGGGCCCCAGGGTCCACTTTGCCCCTTCCGCACGGGGAGGAGCGGGAGCATACCCGGACCAGGGGGGAGACACCCCCTTCCCCCCCCCCGGATTAGCCGGATGATCCCCTAGCTGAGCCACAGCTAGAAGGAGGCGACCCGTGGATGCTCCACATCTCCGGGAGAGACGAACTTGAGAATCTCCAGATCCTGCAGGAGTTGGATCTTCATCCCCCTCCCGAGCCGCTGCGACCCTCTGCTCCAGTGGTGCATCGTCAGCTAGAAAGGGGGACCCGGTCCTGGCGGGGTTGCACCCCCGGTCTCGGGCCTTTCATGCTCATTCTACGTTTCTACAACTATTGACCAGGGAGTGGGACTCTCCCGAATCCTTCCTAAAGGTCGGACGGGCTATGGAGAAGCTCCATCCTCTCCCGGAGGACTTCCTGGACTTGCTCAAGGGGCCAAAAGTGGATTTGGCGGTGCCAGCATTTACCAAGAGAACGACTATCCCTGTCACGGGTGGCATGGCCCTTCAGGACCTCCAGGACAGGAAGCTAGAAATCTGCCTCAAGAGAGTCTTTGAAGTCTCGGCACATGGATTGCAAGCGGCCGCCCAGAGGGCGAGTCTCCATGGGGTTCAACAGCCGCTCACATCTCAATCCCTGCCACCTGAGGAGGCGACTCGGCTGACCGCCTAGTGTCGGCCATAGCATACGGGGCGGACGCACGATATGCTTTGTTCCGAGTCTTGGCGAGTTCTATGGACTCGGTGGTGTCAGCGAGACATCTTCTGTGACTCCGCAACTGGTCGGCAGGCTCCTCCTCCAAGACCAGCCTGGGCTCGCTTCCTTGCAAAGGCAAGTTCCGCTTTGGGGAAGACCTCGATCAGATCATCAAGTCTCTGGCAGAGAGTACGGTCCACCGGTTGCCTGCGGATCGTCGGAAGACTTCCAGGGCCTTCAATCCCTCCAGGTCGCGACCCCGGGCTCAGAACCGGGGGTACTGACCGGCGGGGCCCAGGGCGTCTTCTTCCAGATCCCAGTCCTGGACCCGTTCCTTTCAAGATTGCAGGCCCGCCCGGGAGGGGTGGGTCAGGGGACCCTCGACAAATCCTCTCAATGATGTCAGGCTCACCCACTCCTCTCTCCCTCGGAACGGGGGTCGCATCTCCCTCTCCTACGAGGAGTGGGTCCTCGACATTTTAAGGAAAGGCTACGCATTAGTTTGCCCGCCTGCCAAGGGACCGGTTTCTCTTCTCTCCTTGCGGTTCGTCTCACAAGAGGCTAGCGGGTCAGACAGCCCCTAGACTGCCTCCAGACGCCGGGGCCATTCAGCCTGTCCCCTCCGGTGAGGTGGGCTCGGGCCATTGTGTTTAAAACCAGCCTCAACCTGGTTTTAAACACAAACAAAACCGAAATCCTCCTTTATAGCTCCTGAAAATTGTGTCCCACCCACCTCTCCTACTGCTAGCCAATGTCCTGACACCTCCATGAACCTCACTTCGCCACAAGTAAGAGACCTGGGTGTACTTCTAGACAACAGACTCAGCCTCAACAAGTTCATAAATAACACCACAAAAGAATGTTTCTTTAAATTAAGAACATAAGAACATAAGAAAATGCCATACTGAGTCAGACCAAGGGTCCATCAAGCCCAGCATCCTGTTTCCAACAGTGGCCAATCCAGGTCATAAGAACCTGGCAAGTACCCAAAAACTAAGTCTATTCCATGTAACCATTGCTAATGGCAGTGGCTATTCTCTAAGTGAACTTAATAGCAGGTAATGGACTTCTCCTCCAAGAACTTATCCAATCCTTTTTTAAACACAGCTATACTAACTGCACGAACCACATTCTCTGGCAACAAATTCCAGAGTTTAATTGTGCGTTGAGTAAAAAAGAACTTTCTCCGATTAGTTTTAAATGTGCCCCATGCTAACTTCATGGAGTGTCCCCTAGTCTTTCTACTATCCGAAAGAGTAAATAACTGATTCACATCTACCCGTTCTAGACCTCTCATGATTTTAAACACCTCTATCATATCCCCCCTCAGCCGTCTCTTCTCCAAGCTGAAAAGTCCTAACCTCTTTAGTCTTTCCTCATAGGGGAGTTGTTCCATTCCCCATATCATTTTGGTAGCCCTTCTCTGTACCTTCTCCATCGCAATTATATCTTTTTTAAGATGCGGCGACCAGAATTGTACAAGTTTTAAAGAAACTAAAGCCACTACTACTCTAAAGAGACTTCCGCCTGGTTCTACAATCCATCATACTCTCGAAACTGGACTACTGCAATTCTCTCCTTCTGGGCCTTCCCGCTTGCACCACCAAACCACTTCAGATGGTCCTGAACGCCACGGCCAGAATTCTCACAAACACCAAAAAAAGGGATCATATCACCCCCATCCTCCAGCACCTCCATTGGCTACCGATTAAATACAGGATTCACTTTAAAACTATTATGATGATACACAAGGCCCTACATAACATCTCTCCTCTCAACTTAACTTTTCAACTCCAGCTACACATCTCCAAGAAACAGACTAGAAGTGCGTACAAGAACATGCTAATCACCCAGCCGGCAAAAACCTCCCTGAGGAAACGCGCAGTATCCACAGCGGGCCCTACACTCTGGAATTCACTACCCCCAGACCTTCGCCTTGAACCTTGCCATAGTACATAGTAAATCACCTGGACCGGATGGTATACACCCCAGAGTTCTGAAGGAACTAAAAAATGAAATTTCAGACCTATTAGTAAAAATTTGTAACTTATCATTAAAATCATCCATTGTACCTGAAGACTGGAGGATAGCAAATGTAACCCCAATATTTAAAAAGGGCTCCAGGGGCGATCCGGGAAACTACAGACCGGTTAGCCTGACTTCAGTGCCAGGAAAAATAGTGGAAAGTGTTCTAAACATCAAAATCACAGAACATATAGAAAGACATGGTTTAATGGAACAAAGTCAGCATGGCTTTACCCAGGGCAAGTCTTGCCTCACAAATCTGCTTCACTTTTTTGAAGGAGTTAATAAACATGTGGATAAAGGTGAACCGGTAGATATAGTATACTTGGATTTTCAGAAGGCGTTTGACAAAGTTCCTCATGAGAGGCTTCTAGGAAAAGTAAAAAGTCATGGGATAGGTGGCGATGTCCTTTCGTGGATTGCAAACTGGCTAAAAGACAGGAAACAGAGAGTATGATTAAATGGGCAATTTTCTCAGTGGAAGGGAGTGGACAGTGGAGTGCCTCAGGGATCTGTATTGGGACCCTTACTGTTCAATATATTTATAAATGATCTGGAAAGAAATACGACGAGTGAGATAATCAAATTTGCAGATGACACAAAATTGTGCAGAGTAGTTAAATCACAAGCAGATTGTGATAAATTGCAGGAAGACCTTGTGAGACTGGAAAATTGGGCATCCAAATGGCAGATGAAATTTAATGTGGATAAGTGCAAGGTGATGCATATAGGGAAAAATAACCCATGCTATAATTACACAATGTTGGGTTCCATATTAGGTGCTACAACCCAAGAAAGAGATTTAGGTGTCATAGTGGATAACACATTGAAATCGTCGGTTCAGTGTGCTGCGGCAATCAAAAAAGCAAACAGAATGTTGGGAATTATTAGAAAAGGAATGATGAATAAAACGGAAAATGTCATAATGCCTCTGTATCGCTCCATGGTGAGACCGCACCTTGAATACTGTCTACAATTCTGGTCGCCGCATCTCAAAAAAGATATAATTGCGATGGAGAAGGTACAGAGAAGGGCTACCAAAATGATAAGGGGAATGGAACAACTCCCCTATGAGGAAAGACTAAAGAGGTTAGGACTTTTCAGCTTGGAGAAGAGACGACTGAGGGGGGATATGATAGAGGTGTTTAAAATCATGAGAGGTCTAGAAAAGGTAGATGTGAATCTGTTATTTACTCTTTCGGATAGTAGAAAGACTAGGGGACACTCCATGAAGTTAGCATGGGGCACATTTAAAACTAATCGGAGAAAGTTCTTTTTTACTCAACGCACAATTAAACTCTGGAATTTGTTGCCAGAGAATGTGGTTCGTGCAGTTAGTATAGCTGTGTTTAAAAAAGGATTGGATAAGTTCTTGGAGGAGAAGTCCATTACCTGCTATTAAGTTCACTTAGAGAATAGCCACTGCCATTTGCAATGGTTACATGGAATAGACTTAGTTTTTGGGTACTTGCCAGGTTCTTATGGCCTGGATTGGCCACTGTTGGAAACAGGATGCTGGGCTTGATGGACCCTTGGTCTGACCCAGTATGGCATTTTCTTATGTTCTTATGTACATTCAAAAAGAAACTAAAGACTTGGTTCTTCGCACAAGCATTCCCGGAGAGCTAAGAGCAGGAAGAATTACAATATCAGCATAGTCTTTTGACCCCCAGCCCCTTCTGTACATAAGTTCCTGAAGAGTTCGTTATTGAAATTTAATTAATCATGATTGTTCTCAGTAAGCTCCACTAAGTTCCTCTATGCACCTTCATGTTTTTGTTAATTTGTTTCAATGTAAACCGCCCACGAGGCGACAGTTCCTTCCTTGTTAAACCGGTGTGATATGTATATTATACAGGAACATCGGTATATAAAAACCAAAAATAAATAAATAAAATACATTATTCCATCTACTTCATCGTACCCAAGAAGGACGGGTCTTGTCGTCCAATCCTGGATCGCAAGGAGGTCAACAAGTCCCTCGGGGTGCTCCATTTCCACATGGAGATCCTGCGCTTCGTCATCGCGGCGGTACATCAGGGGGAATTTTCTGGCGGCCTGGGACCTGACGGAAGCCTATCTCCACATTTCCATGCTCCCGGCTCATCGGCGGTTCTTTCGCTTCAAGATCCTGGATCAACCCCTTCAGGTCCGGGCTCTTCCTTTCAGCCTGGCGGCCGCCCCGCAGCCTTTCACAAAGATCATGGCGGTGGTGGTGGTGTCTCTGAGGCGAGAGGTGATCTTTGTCCATCCCTACCTGGATGACTGGCTCATTCGGGCGAAGTCCTTCGCGCAGGGACAGGCGGCAGTCTCCAGGGTCGTACAGCTCCTCCCATCCTTGGGCTGGGTAGTGCACTTCACCAAGAATTCCCTCACACCCTCTCAGTCCTTGGACTTTTTGGGAGCACGGTTCGATACTCTTCAGGGCAAGGCCTTACTGCGCCCGGACACAGCTCAGGCCTTTTGGGAACAGATACGTTTTATTATGCTGCCAGCGCCCACATCTTGGGACTATCTACAGATCCTAGGGTCTATGGTGTTCACGATCGACCTTGTCCCTTGGGCTTTTGCTTACCTACGGCAGTTTCAGGCAGCCCTGCTATCCCGATGGAAGCCGGTCTCACAGGACTGCCAATTCATTCCACCTCTCCCCCAGCAGGTTAAGGATAGCTTGCGTTGGTGGCTGGACCCGTGGCATCTGGCATAAGGTCTTTCGCTCGAGATCCCGGATTGGGTGGTAGTCATCACCGATGCCAGTCTGTCCGGATGGAGGGCAGTTTGCGGGCACAGCTTGGCCCTCATCCACTTCTTTCCTCTGGTGCGGAATCGAGCGGTACGCATCCTCTCAGACAATGCGACCACCGTCATATATATCAACCGGCAAGGTGGCACAAGGAGTCGACATGTAGCGCTCGAGACGGCCCGTCTGATGACATGGGCGGAGCAGCTCCTGGCGCTCTTCGGTCGGGAACTCTGCCTCTGGTTCACGGATTCTGGGGTATCTCTCCGGACAGTCCCCTCCTTCTTGCTGAAGGTCGTTTCAATTTTCCATAAGAACCAGACAGTAGAGCTTCCGTCCTTCCCAGCTGACGAGCCGAGAACTCTCCGGGCTCTGGACGTCAAACGCACGCTTCTTCGCTACCTGGAGGTAACGAACGACTTCCGGGTCTCGGATCATCTATTCATTCTGTGGTCGGGACCAAGGAAGGGTTCCCCGGCCTTGAAGACGACCATTGCGAGATGGCTCCAGGAAGCTATAGCTGCGGGTCGGACTCCTCCTCTGGGCGTCAAAGCCCATACTCTTCGCTCCCCATCGGCTACTTAGGCCGAGGTGCAGTCCGTCGCCCCTCAGGAAATCTGTCGAGCGACGTCTTCGTCTTGGAAGTCCTTACATACCTTCTCGAGACACTATCGCCTGCACCTACCATTTCCGGTCCCTTAGGGACAGGGTCCTTCGAGCAGGGTTTTCAAGGGCCCACCCGGTTTAGGGAAGCTTTGGTACATCCCACCGTCTGGACTGATCCTGGTATGTACAGGGAAAAGAAAATGTATTCCTTACCTGCTAATTTTCGTTCCTGTAGCATCAAGGATCAGTCCAGACGCCCACCGCATAATTTACTGGAGCTATGAGTTCTTCCCTGCTCGCTCTTTTCCTTTTTCCTACTGCTCGAGACTCTTTCGCATTTGTCAACCTGTTTTCACAGTTCTTTTGGAGAGTTAATAGTAGGCACGAGCTGAACTCTTGCTAGTTGGCATGAGTTGACCAGTTTCCGGTTGGTTATGGTTGGGGACTCTTGATCCATCCTCTTTCAAGTTTTGTTATTCTGGCTTTGATATACTCCATACTAGCTCCTGCAGAGGGTGCACTGGCTTGTGTCAGCACCCTTCGAAGTTTTGTCTGACTCTCTCTGCTGGACAGGGGGACATAACCCACCGTCTGGACTGATCCTTGGTACTGCAGGAACAAAAATTAGCAGGTAAGGAATAATTTTCTTATAAGACTGAAGAGGGACCCCGCGTGGTTAGCGGCATACTCAGTGTGTTTGTCAAAGTTTCTAGAAAATTTGATACAGGCTTTCTGTGCCAGGATCCATCTGATGATGTCAGCCATGTGTGAGGACGAACATACTGCTGTCCTTGGAGAACACCTGTTTACAGATAAGCAACTCTGCTTTACCCCCCCCCCCCCCCCACACACACACACACACACACACTTTTTTACCCTAAAGTTAGACTTGTGCTGCTGATGGGAAAATCAATTACAGTTTCAAGCAAGCACAATAACTGGTACATTTTTAAACCCAAACGTGTGTAAACCCCGCTACGCGATTAAGTGCAGTGGCCTGTAAAGGGGGGAGGGGTGGGGCTGGAGGCGGCCGGTACAGCGGCCATTTGCTGCTGTGCTGGGAAAGCGTGCGCTGCCAGTTAGCCAGTGTGCGCAAGCTGCTTCTCCGGAGGAGCAGCAACTTAAAAAAAAAAAAAAAAAAGTAGGTTAGATTTAGGGGGGAGAGGAAGGAGAAGGGAGATTAGGTGGGGGGTAGGGAACTGGGGAAGGCTGGGATGCATCGCCATGCGAAAATTGCATAAGTACCACTCCTTGTGTGCGTGGATTATAAAATCCGACACGCGTGTGTGTGTGCAGTCCCCGGATTTTATAACATGCGCGCGCCAGTACACATGTTATAAAATGGACACATGGTTTAAAGATCTATCCCTAAGATTTTTACAAAAAAATATTCAAGGCACCATAGTTGGTTAGGGTTTTGTCACCATAATTGTGCTTTGTTGGTTAGGGTTTCGGCACCATTCTTGTAAGTCATGTGATTTCTAAGGCAGACTTACAAGTATGCAGGGTGAAAGGCTCTGACTCTTAGCCTATATTCTAATACTGTAACAGATAATAGAAAATAGAACAGAAATTTTATCAGTACATATAGAGAACAAGAAATCTTTGAAACAGATAAACTTTTGATTTCTTCACCAGTAAGATGGTTTCCTGACTTCAGTTCCTGATCTATAGTTCCAGCCTTTTTCTAGTACCTGTCCCCAGCCTTGCAGTCTTCTTGCTGACTCCAGTTCCTGGTCTGCAGCCAAGCTGTGAAATCCAATTCCACTCCAACTCTTGTCCTGCTTACTCCTAGATCTAGGCCTCTATCTGAGTGAAACTATTGACTCTTGGGTGTTTTCTAGCCAATGCCTGGCTTATCTTGTGCCAACAGTGGCCTGGATTGGCCACTGTTGGAAACAGGATGCTGGGCTTGATGGACCCTTGGTCTGACCCAGTATGGCATGTTCTTAACCTAGGGCCTAGTCCCCACTCCCACCCAAGCTTTGGAAGTACCTACAGTGTAGGAACCTGACATTTTGTGAGTTGTACAACAGCACAAATCCTAAGCTGCAATTTAAGAGACTGCATGGTTGAAGGAATGAAAAAAAAAAAGAAAACAATTACAAAGTATCCCTAGTTGGTTATTTTAAGCTTCTTTAAATTTTCTTATTTTTACATTGGCACTTTATTGGCAGGCTCTCTGCTTTGCTAATCCTTCTTGTGCTAGACTCTTGGCTTACTCATTTTTTAACTTTGACATTGTCTTTTTGAAGAACTTTTTTTTTAAATTTTCTTTTAGCTATTTTCCTTTTGAAGAAATCCATGAACTAAACTAGTGTCTTCAACAGCTCACTCCACCACATTTGTTCATTTTGTAAAATTAGTAACATGGAGTGTGAGCCTTTGGCTATGGTGTGCTTGATGCAGCCTGGCAGGCGAATCCACAAGGCCCACACAGATAGCAGGCAGACGAGCTCAGATGGGGGACAAAGGTTGAGCTTCATCTGTACCAGCCCTGTTCCCTGCAGGTTGAGCCCTTGGGTTCCAAGGGATGGCAGGACTTAGTCAAGGAACCCATGGAGGATAGCAGGCAGCAATTGGGCAATGGTCAAGGCAGGTGGCAAAAAGGCAACATCCAAGGCAAAAATCAGAACTGGAAGTCTGGCAGAGGACAAAATGGACAAAGATAGATAAAGACGAAGGTGGACTGCATCAGAGGAGGGAACTGGGCAAGAGCAAGGCAGGGACCAGCAAGTGACCAAGGCTAGGATGGACAATAACATGCAAGAGGCTAGGACAAGAGCTGAAACAGGCTGGAGCACAGGAACGAAGCAACACGCACTGCTGGCAGAAGCATGACAGGAGGATCCGTTGCTGAGGTACTGGTCTGGAGCACAACTGGTGTTTGACATCGGTGCAGCTGAGATTTAGGGGAACGCCTGCAAGATTTTCCCACTGTGGGGACCTTTAAAGACTGAAGGAGTGTGCGCACTTATGGAAAGAGATGACATGACCAGCCCTGCAAACGATGGAGGCACCCCTGTTGTAAGAGATCCCGGAGGCTTCCTGTGACTTCAGTTGCACTTGGGGTAGGTGCAGCCGGGGCCTTCTCACAGCAGGCGCACATGCCATAATTAGCTATACATAGCTTTAATATTTTTCTACTCTCCTTCTCTTACTTAAATGTTTTCCTTCCTTTGCTATTAATCACCCCAGTCTCTTTGCTAGTCTTCCTATTTTGGGTTTCTTTGGTCCAATCTGACTGGTTCTTATCCAAACGTTTAACTATTGTTTTAAGATTCTTGCTAAAAGGTTCCTTCTCTGACCATGCCTCAGTTTCTGTCAGTGTTGCACGCTATTCTGTTCATGGTCTTGGGCTCCTGTCCTTCTGTACTCAGCCTGGATTTTTTCTTTTCCTTTGTGTGTTTTTGCCACTTATTTGCAGATGAGACAGATCTTTCATTTACTCCCCATCAATTCAAATTTGTCCATAATCTGTTCCTGAATACGCTCTTGCTTCCTAATGCAGAATACATCTAAACTCCTCTATTTCCATGTTTCCTAGTGTGTAGCAGATTGACTCAGGACCAATGGATATAGTGTGCTCCTGATAGCAGTTGGGAGACTGAGTCAGATTTCAATTGACGTCAGCCTACAAATACCCGTGCAGGAAGCTTGGCTTTTCAGTATTTCTCCATCTCCTAAGCAGTTAGGGACACTACACACGCTTGCACAGCGTTAGAAAATCCAAACCAAAGAAAAAAAATCTTACCTCTACGAGACAAGCCCCGCTCTCCTGCAGTGATACCTAAGGGTCACTCCCCCAGTCGAGAACTCCTGAGCTGATTTCCAAGATCCCTCAGAGGTGAACCTTGGTCCAGTAGCTGGTTCCCGGCATGGACTTAGCCTGGAGTAGCTGAGAGGCAGCGGGTGCAATACTGAGCGCGGCGGTGAAGGTATTTTCCCTCTCCTCCTGCAGCCGGAGACCACCCAGCACGAGACCGGGAAGCGCTGAGACAAGGTAAGGTAGAAAACTTTATCCCAGGACAAGCAGGATGCTAGTCCTCACATATGGGTGACGTCACTGACGGAGCCCTATTGTGGGAAAATCTTCTGTCAAAGTTTCTAGAAACTTTTGACTGGCAGCCTGAGGCTACTGAGCATGCCCAGCGAGCCATGATATTCTCTGCCACAGGGGTCTCACTCCAGTCTTCGTTTTTCCGTGCTGCCCTCAGCATCGCGGTGACAGGAGCCCTGTGAGATCTTCTCACTAACTTTGACTGAAAGTCACTTTTTTCTCTTCTTTATTTTTCCCCCACTTGGGGTCTCACAATCTCATTTGTCACCGGACGGTGATAAAAACAATTATTTAGATTTTTCTCTTCTCAAGATTTCTCTTCTCTTATCAGATTTTCCATCGATGGCTTCGGGCTTCAAAAAATGCCCACTCTGTAACCGGACCATGTCTATAACCGATCCACATCTCGAATGTGTAATCTGTTTAGGAGAGAAACATGAAATTTCTTCATGTGTACAATGCCAGGAAATGACCCCGAAAGGCAGAAAGCTGAGGCAGGAGAAAATGTCACAGCTTTTCCACCTCCAATCAGTGCCTTCACCGTCTACTTCGAAATCTTCACCAACAGGGGTCACTAAGAAAATTCTTCTTAAAAAAACGGCGAATCGAGGGATCCGGCGATGCTCCATCACCAGTACAGTCGACATCATCGACCAGGTCAGTATCTGAATCGAGGCCTAAACACAAGCACCGACGTCATCGATCCTCTGAGTCTTCGTCGCTCCCTCCCCCAGGGGAACAGACTGCTAAGCGGCATAAGTCATCTGACTCTGCTGACCTCCGTATCCTCGATTCCCTTGCCGACACCGTCGATATCTATGTTGGCATCGACATCCCAGATACCATAAACGCCAGACTTAATCAGCCTAATAAGACAGATGGTAAGAGAAGCCTTCCAGGCGCAAGTTCCGGCGTCATCGCCAATGCCGGCGGTTACATCGATGCCGGAGGCCGCATTGCCACCTCCAGCCGCGCCGATGCCGGTGTTCCACTGATGCAAATGATACCACCGACACCAACCTCGATGCCGCAGATTTCAATGGCATTGGAGACATCTATGTCGATTCCTTTTTCGACTGTACAAGCTCCATCGATGCTACAACCCTCGATGCCTTCGGTGACCATTCCAATTTCAATGTTCTCTTTTCTCCATACATCGACTTTGACCATTCCTTCTACTTCACAGCTGAAGCCGGTTTACACGACGGCACCCACCTTACCTCCTCACAAGGCATCGGCATCGAGACTTAAGTCGTCAAAAAAATTAAGACACTCTATGCCAAAACACCCACCTGCATCTTCTGAAGCTCCAAGTGCAGAAGCAGCATTGCACGGTATCCTGACTAAAAGGTACCAAGAATGACTTGCTTCCTTGCCTGCTAATCCAGTGGAGGAGGACATAGAGGATGTTATGTCTGAAGACCCTCTACCTGGACCCTCAGGTGTACCTACAATTCCTAGGACTACACCTACTCACCAACCTTCTGGATATGACACTTGGTCAGACACTTCATCAGAGGTCTCATCAGAGGACTTCATGTCTGATCCCTCCCCACCTCAACCCAGAAAACAATCACCTCTAGAGGATTTCACTTTTTCTACCTTTGTCCAAGAAATGGCGGATTCTATCCCATTCAATTTGCAGGCAGAAAAGGATGACAGGCAGCAAACTCTGGAAATACTCCAGTTTGTAGATCTTCTCAAACACAATCTCGCAATTCCTATCCATGAAGTGCTTTTACAGTTACAACAACGCATCTGGGAACATCCCTGCACAGTTCCTGCAGTGAACAAGAGTGGATTCTACGTACCTAGTGCAATCAGCACCAGGCTATCAAAAACCCCAACTGCCCCCACCACTCGGTGGTCGTAGAGTCTGCGCAGAAGCGTTCCAGACGTACAAGAACACATTCATCTATCCCGCCAGGCAAGGATAACAGATTTCTGGATCAAATGGGTCGGAAAATCTTTCAAGGAGCAATGCTGACCTCCAGGATCTCAGCATACCACCTCTACATGACCCAGTATCAGAGGAACCTCTGGAAACAGATGGAAGAGTTTGTGCCATCCCTGCCTGCACAATATCAAGAGGCGGCACAAAACATCATTAATAAGGGGTTAGACAAAGGAAAACATGAAGTCCGCGCCACCTATGATGCCTATGAGACGACTTCGAGAGTTGCTGCATCTGGCATTACTGCCAGAAGATGGGCCTGGCTCAAAGCCTCCGACTTAAGGCCAGAAGTGCAAGATAAGCTCGTCGACCTTCCTTGCCTTGGGGATAATTTGTTTGGCACCAAGGTTCAAGACGCAGTCGCACAATTACGTGAACACACTGAGACCCTGCGACAATTATCTTCTCTTCCGCATGACCCATCAACACATGCTAGCTGCAGGGCCCCAAGAAGGGACACTAGGCGCCCATTCTATAAACAAAGGAGATATTATCCTCCTTCATCCAGACCGAGGCCTCCCAGGTCCCAACAGCGACCACAACAGAGGCAACAAAGAACAACTAGGCCTCAACCAGCTCCACAAACCGGACCTGCTGCTGGTTTTTGAGATCATATCCAGAGAACAAGGCCTCTGCTTCAATCCTTGACCAACACTACCAGTGGGAGGAAGACTGTCCACTTTTTACAATGCTTGGACCTCAATAACATCGGACCAATGGATCCTTTCAATTATACACCGAGGATATCAACTCAGCTTCATAACCATTCCTCAAGATTCACCACCGAATTCCTCTCATCTCAGCAAAAATCATTTGCTTCACTTACAAACAGAATTATCCACCCTCCTGAAAGCCAGGGCTGTAGAGTTCGTGCCCCGGCTTCAGCAGGGCAGAGGATTCTATTCCCGTTATTTCCTCATTCCAAAGAAAACCGAAGGCCTACGACCAATCCTAGATCTCAGAAATCTCAACAAATTTCTAAAAAAAGAAGAATTCAGGATGGTCTCTTTAGGCACCATGCTTCCCCCTTCTTCAAGCAGGAGATTGGCTTTGTTCACTGGATCTTCAAGACACCTACGCTCACATTCCAATATTTCCTCCTCATCGCAAGTACCTGCACTTCATGGTAGGTCATCAACATTTCCAATACAGAGTACTGCCATTCGGACTTGCCTCTGCTCCCAGAATTTTCACAAAATGTCTGGCAGTAATAGCAGCCCACTTGCACAAGCAAGTGTCCATGTCTTCCCATATCTAGACGACTGGCTCATCAGAAGTCAATCTCAAAAAGGAGCTCTGTCTTCTCTCAATCAGACAATTACTCTACTACACTTCACGAGTTTTCTCATTTACCAAAAGTCCCATCTTACTCCATCTCAACTACTCCAATTCATAGGAGCAGAACTGAACACCATCCTTGCAAGAGCCTTTCTATCTGAAGATCGGGCAGAAACACTATCTTCATTAGCAAACTCGATTCACTCCGGACATCAGGCAACAGCCCATCAATTTCTAACCTTACTAGGCCATATGGCCTCCACAGTTCATGTCACTCCTATGGCACGGCTTGCCATGAGGGTTACCCAATGGACTCTAAGGTCACAATGGATACAAGCCATTCAACCGCTTCATTATCCGATTCAAGTAACCCACCAACTAAGATCATATCTACTTTGGTGGGCGAACATGGACAACTTGTGCAAGGGCCTACCCTTCCAGCAACCAGTCCCACAAATAACGTTAACTACAGATGCATCCACCTTGGGTTGGGGAGCTCATATACACAATCTCCAAACCCAAGGCACTTGGACAAAACTCGAAGCGACTTATCAAATAAATTTTCTGGAGCTTCGAGCTATACGTTATGTCCTACATGCGTTAAAGGACTGCCTTTCACACAAGACTGTTCTCATCCAAACGGACAACACAACATGTGGTACATGTGGTACATCAACAAACAGGGAGGTACGGGCTCGTATCTCCTCTGTCAAGAAGCCGCACAGATCTGGGACTGGGCCCTGAAACACTCAATGTTCCTCCGGGCCACTTATCTGGCAGGCATTCACAATGTAGTGGCGGATCGACTCGGTCGTCAATTCCAACCACACAAATGGTCCCTGGATCCCTCAGCGACCAGGATATTCCAACGTTGGGGAGCACCAACAATAGACCTCTTTGTGTCACATCTGAATCACAAAATGGACAATTTCTGTTTTCTACGCACAAACAAGACCCAGTCAGCCAAGGATGCCTTTGCTCGTCCTTGGAACTCAGGCCTACTATACGCGTATCCTCCGATACCACTCATAACTAAGACTCTAGTGAAGCTTCAGGAGGACAAAGGGTCCATGATATTCATAGCCCTGTATTGGCCTCAGCAAGTGTGGTTTCCCACACTCCTAGACCTCTCAGTCAGAGATCCAATTCGTCTGGGAGTAGCTCCCACTCTCATAACTCAGGATCAGGGTCGGTTGTGCCATCCCAACCTTCAATCCCTATCCCTGACAGCATGGATGTTGAAAGCTTGATTTTACAACCTCTCAATCTTTCAACCAATGTATCTCAAGTGCTTCTAGCTTCACATAAACCTTCCACACAAAATAATTACTCTTCCAAATGGAAAAGATTTACTATATGGTGCAGACAAAAGAATATAGACCCTTTCACCTGCCCCATAACCTCTGTTAGACTACTTATACCATCTATCAGAATCTGGTCTCCAGACTTCATCGGTAAGAATCCATTTAAGTGCAATCTCAGCTTACCATAATAAGATAGGAGATGCACCAATATCCACACAACCTCTTGTCAGCAGGTTTAACTCACCTTAAACCACCAATTCGGCCACCAGTCACAGAATGGGACCTCAATTTGGTATTAACAAGACTCATGTGTTCTCCTTTCAACCCCATAGATTCCTGTGATCTTAAATTTCTCACATGGAAGACCATTTTCCTCATAGCCATTACATCAGCTAGAAGGGTTAGTGAGTTACAAGCACTTGTAACATATGCACCGTACACAAAATTCCTACATGATAGGGTGGTTCTCCACACACATCCAAAATTCTTTCCCAAGGTAGTTACGGAATTCCACTCGAACCAATCCATAGTCATACCCATATTCTTCCCAAGGCCCCATTCTCACCGAGGAGAACAGGCTTTACATACCTTGGACTGTAAACGTGCTCTATCCTTTTATTTAAACCGCACTGCAGTCCACAGGAAATGCAATCAACTTTTTGTTTCTTATGATCCAAACAAACCAGGGAAAGCAATGGGTAAACATACTCTATCCAATTGGCTAGCAGATTGCATACAGTTTTGCTATGAAAAAGAAGGCCTTCCTCTCCAAGGGCGAGTAAAGGCACATTCAGTAAGAGCAATGTCAACATCAGTAGCACACTATCGTTCAGTGCCAATCCTTGACATATGTAAAGCAGCAACATGGAGTTCTCTTCATACCTTTGCAGCTCATTACTGTTTGGACAAGGAAGGACGACAAGATTCAGCCTATGGACAATCTGTCTTAAAGAACTTGTTTCCAGTTTAATCCCAACTCCTTCTACATCCAACCTGCTAGACCCCGATCCGGTGCGAGGGTCCTCTCACGTGGAGACCCTCGGGGGGGGGGGGGGGTCGCCATCTTGCTCGCATGGTCGTCGACGCCATTTCCTCCCATTGATCACCATATTGTCCGCACAACTGAACCGATCCTCCACGAAGACCCAACTCTATTCTCGCTTATGGTCTGGCCATTGAGAGGACTTGCCTGATGAAGAGCAGATATTCCAAGGCAGTGATTGACACCTTGCTTTGGGCATGCAAGTTTTCCACTTCTCTGACTTGCAAACGAATATGGAGAATATTCGAAGCCTGGTGTGAAGACCGCGACATCTTTCCGCGGACAGTCAAAATTCCCATAATCCCGGAATTTCTTCAGGATGGCTTGAAGGGGTTGTCTCTCAACTCCCTCAAGGTTCAGGTGGCCGCACTGGCCTGCTTCAGAGCCAGAGTGGATGGCATCAGTCTATCATCCCATCCAGACATCTCCTGCTTCCTGAGAGGGGTCAAGCAAATCAGACCACCACTAAAGTGGCCGATGCCCCTATGGAATCTCAATCCTAGTACTGGACTTCCTAGCAGGAGCTTCCTTCAGACCTACACGTGGTCTGTCAGTACGGCTCCTGATCTTGAAGACTGCATTCCTAGTGGCAATATGTTCAGCCCGTCGCATCTCCGAGCTTCAAGCGCTATCTTGTCGGGAACCGTTCCTCAGGTTCACACCGGGATCCATACAGCTTTACACTGTCCCCTCTTTCCTTCCGAAGGTGGTCTCTCATTTCCATCTAAACCAAACCATCTCGCTGCCAACTCCAGACTAACATAAGGACACTGAAGACTCGCGCCTTCTTCACCATCTAAACATCGGCAGACTCCTAGTCCAATACCTGGAAAGATCGGAATCTGTACAAAAGACGGACCACCTGTTCGTCCTTCACAGTGGGAAGAAACAGGGGGAATCGGCCTCACGAGCAACCATAGCTCGCTGGATCAAAAGTTATCAAGACGGCCTACTTAGAGGCAGGGAAACCTCCACCTCTACAGGTCAAGGCCCATTCTACAAGGGGGAACAAAACAGAGTTTGTTGCCTCCACGGCTTGGTTAGACAGCCTCCCTTGCTGTTTCATCAGTCCATTCTACAAGGGCCCAGGCAGTGTCCTGGGCAGAAATCAAGATGCTGTCACTCGCTGAGATCTGTCGGGTGGCAACGTGGTCCTCCATACATACCTTCTCGAGGTTCCACTGCCTGGATGTCCAGGCCCGGGAGGACACATCATTTGCCAGGGCAGTACTAAGTGGGCCACGGGCAGCCTCCCACCCGGTTCAGGAGTAGCTTTTGTACATCCCATTGGTCCTGAGTCCATCTGCTACTTGCTAGGAAATGGAGAAATTACAAACCTGATAATAATTTCGTTTTCCTTAGTGTAGACAGATGGACTCAGCATCCCGCCCATGGCTGCCCCAAAATCTAGAAACCTCGGGTGACAATCCCCGAGAGCAAGACAAGCACTGGTAAGCCAGGTATTACCCCCTGTTTTCTTTTTAGGCAAAAGGGAGATGTATCTAATCCATTGGCCTATAAAATACTGAAAAATATTTGACTATTCATTCCTATAGAACTGCTCGACAGGTAGGACAGGCTTGTTGATATGCCACGTAAAAGAGCAGACTGCCATCTCCATTCTGCCTTCCACATTCAGGAAGTCTTTCATTGGAATTTTATCCAGAAAACATCCATCTTACCCAGGAAAAACATTCTGAGACATTTTAAGCCCAGACACCAAAGTACTAGGCCACATCAGCATACACAAAAGACCTCTATGCTATTCATGTGTATTCAATAAAAACCAAGATTAGGCTTTTTGATTGGTTCCACAGGTCTTACCTACTTCTCCTATCCAGACTCCTGTTGGGGGGAAGGCTGAAATGTTTAACAAACATTTGGTCCCTTTTAGCCTTAGAACTGAGGATCCTAAGGAAAAACACAGGCCTATGTACTAAGCATTTTTTCCATTGACACAAAATGGGAGAAAATCTTTAGTGCATAAGCCCCACAGTGTTTTTTGAAATCTCATTCAAATTACTCTCTTCAAAAGGCAATTGATCTTTAATCTCATCGGGGCCTACTGAGGCCATAAGTGTCCTTATTTTTAGAAGCACATGAATGAAACCTTTCCCATTTTTTAATTGCAAATTTGTATCATTAACATAAGATAAACTTGCCACAGAAATAAGGGAGGCATTAGAGATTTACAGAAATTTTCCCAAAAAGAAAAAAAACCAGAATAAGAAAAACCCATTCAAATAACATCCCCCCTCCCCCCTGTTTAAGTAAAAGGGGGGGGGGGGAAAGATGCAAAGGAACAATTATAAGAACTGAAAAAAAGATAAGCATCAGATAACATATTGGTTTAAACTTCTTGAGAGTTAAGAGGCATGGCCCTGTGAAAGTCCAGAAAGAAAACACAGTGGGAGGGCTTAAAATTAACATATCTGGTATCCTTAAATTTTAAGATACATTTACAGGGGTAACAAACCATAAATTGTGCCGCCAAAGCTTCTTGTCTCAAAGAAAAAAATGTGCACCAATGGTCCTGTGTTACTCTAGAGACATCTGGATAGATCCAAACTTTCTGGCCTTGAAACAAAGAACAATTATTTCTTTGTAATCTCAGGACCATATCCTGATCTTGAGAAAAAACAAAGAAGCCAGAAGAGTACCTCTATTGACTACTTCCAGAGATGTTGAATGCTCAAAAAAATCAGTCAAATGAGAGCCCACTCCAATGGCACGAGAATCTACGGGGGCCCTATCACTGGTGGCCTGCTTCTCTTTCCATAGGCAAAAAATAAACTTTGGCCATAGATGCATAGCTTTTGTTGGAATCTTTAAAGTTTTTGCCATATTTTTTTAAATGCTCTATTGAAGAGAGATACTGTAATACTGGGAAGTGAAAACTCTAAGTATCTGGTGGAATTTTCAAGGAGGAGATTTTATTCCACATACTTCCTCCTATTGAGAAAACAGGGGGATTCAGACTCATCCTAGGCCTAAGGGATCTGGCCCTCTACCCGGATAGTTCTCCTAAGCACTTTTCTTCCCATTGTAAACAAAGGAGATTGACTATTTTCTTTAGATCTCAGTAAGGCACATCACTTACAGTATCCTGTTCTGCCTTTTGACCTGTAATTTATTTATTTATTTATTTTTTTGAATTTGACAATTTTTATTCATTTTAAACCAAATAACAGAGTAAACAACATGTGAAAATGAGGATTACGCCGACCCTTTCGGCAATCCCCGTAGCAGGATCCAATCCCCCCACCCCTACCCCAGTCCCCCCGGACAGAATAGCAGAAAACATCCTTAAGGCCATCAAATCACCAGACACAGTTCGAGAAGGAGAGATGTATATCATCCTACAAACACATGGCTATGTATAGATCGAAAAACATAAGTGGTACAGAGTATCAAACATATGAAAAATATTTGAGCATAACAATTATACACGATAGGAAGCTATCCAATGATTGAACAACAGGATAGCCGCTCAAGAGGCAACCAGGTACTAGGAATAGTTTAAGACAATCCTAATGCAGCAACAAAAGGCTTCCAGGAGGCTATACAGGAGGGAAGTCGGTGATGTCGAGAGGCTGTTAAGTAGGCCAAGCGATAATATAAATGAAGTTTCCCCTTAATCTCAGTGAGTTTTGGGATGCTCCCTGACTTCCATTGGGCCGCTATAAGGCTACGGGTAGCCACAAACACCTGAGCACATACCCTGTGGTACTTCTTAGGCACATTATCAGGGAAAACCTGTAAGAGAGCTACCGTAACATCGGGGTGAATATCAATTGCTAGCAGGCCCCCCAGCCAGTTAAAAAGCTCACTCCACAAAGGGACCAACTTAGGGCAATACCACCAAATATGCAAATAAGTGCCCACAGCTCCGCAGCCACGCCAGCACCTGTCATCTATGAGGGGGTAGAATTTATGTAACTTGTCAGGGGTAAGATACCACCGATATACCATTTTGTAACAGTTTTCTTGGAGGTTAGCAGAAATCGAGCACTGGCTCGCTAGGGTCAAAATAGCACCCCAAGTGCGGGTCCCCAACTGAGTTTGTAAATCCGCCTCCCATTGTTTAACAAAGGTGCAATGCTCTAAACCCTGAGGGAAAAAAAGTTGATAGAGCTTAGAAATGGCGCCCCTAAGAATGTCGCTATACATGAAATAGGACTCTAGAATGGATCTACCTGGTCGAAGCAAGGCCCTGTTTTGCAGTGAGCGAATAAAGTGAGTAAGTTGAGCATATGCTAAAAAACTTAGCGGGGGTAGGTTGTATTTAAGCGCCAACTGATCCAAGGGAAGAAATGACCCCTGTGAAAGAAAGTGCCCAATAGTGAAAATCCCCTTCTCCCGCCAGCTGTGGAAATGGGGAGAATCGTTTCCAGGGGTAAAGCAAGTATTAAAAGCCAGAGATGATTGATAAAAGTATTTAAAGTCCCCTAGTAATTGTTTACGGGTCAGACCCCAGACTCGCAACGTGGTCTCCAGAGCCCAAGGAATGCACTGCACCGGTCTCCAGACATCACGCGGTTGCCAGGGCATGGCTGTAATCGCCATCGTGCCCACCATTGCCTGCTCAAGTTGTGCCCATTGTTTAGGAGAAGTAGTGCGGTTTAAATCTAAAAAAGCCCGCAGTTGGGCAGCCTGGTAATAACGCAGAAGGTGGGGAACTCCCAGTCCTCCCTGCTGCTTTGGTAAATAAAGGAGATTACGAGAAAATCTGGGGGGCCGCCTGCGCCAGATAAAATCAAAAATCTTACGTTGCCACCGACAGAGGGTGTGTACCGGTATGTATACCGGAAGCGAGGAAAACAGATAGAGAAATTTCGGTAGAATACTCATTTTAACAATAGCTATTCTACCGAGCCAAGAATAGTGGCCTCGATTCCAGCGACTCATATCGATAGTAATTTTATCAACCAATGGTGAGTAATTCAAGTGAAACAGATCAGGTATATGAGAAGATAACCGCACACCTAAATATTTAATGTGGGATTTAGCCCATTTAAAAGAGAAACGACCTTTGATCTGTTGCACAGTCTCAGGAGGCAAATTAATATTGAGCAGCTCGGATTTGTCGAGGTTGACTTTTAGCCCAGACACAGCGCTATACGCATCGAGCTCTTGCTTGACCCCATGGAGTGACGACAGAGGATCAGTCAGGAACAGCAGGACATCATCTGCAAACAAGGACAATTTATACCTGGAGCCCCCCACCTCCACTCCCTTAACTGCCAAAGATTCGCGAATTCGAATAGTGAGGGGCTCCAGATACAAAGCGAATAATAGGGGTGACAGAGGGCATCCCTGCCGGGTACCCCTACCAATACTGAAGGCTGAACCATACCCGCTGTTTACCTTGACCCTCGCTTGGGGGTGAGTATATAATTTTTGAATCCACCGAAGAAAGTGAGGGCCAAACGCCATATTTTGTAATGTGGCAAATAAAAACGGCCAGTGAACCAAGTCAAATGCCTTCTCTGCGTCTAAAGAGAGCAGTACTGCAGGTTCCTTAGTCTTATGGACCCACCATAATAGATCTAACACCTTTCGAATATTATCGGCAGCCATACGATGTGGTACAAACCCCACTTGATCATTATGAATAAGGGCGGGAAGATATTTATTCAAGCGGAGAGCCAGGATGCGCGCTAATATCTTGAGATCGACATTGATGAGGGATATGGGCCTATAGGAGGCGCATTGGGTTGGGTCCCGCCCAGGCTTGGGTAAGATCGTAATGCCCGCTACATTAGCTTGAGTAGCAATGGAACCCTCTGCTCGTAAGCTATTAAAAAAGTGCGCCAACGGGCCGGCTAAAGCATGAGCGCACTTCTTATAATAGACACCCGAAAGGCCGTCCAATCCTGGAGCCTTGCCCGGTTTTAAGGGTCTTTATAACGGCTAGTATTTCCGTTTCCGTAATGGGAGCGTCCAGGTCCTGCAACTGGGCTATAGTTAGACTCGGCAAGGCCACCCCTTTTAAATACTGTTGTATGCTTTCCGGGCAAATCTGATCGTCTGATAGGTACAATTGGCCATAAAATCTAGAAAATGCCTCTCTAATTTCCTTAGAGGCTGTTAACATTGTACCCTGGGTGCCCTTTATTTTGGAAATATTATTACGGACCATTTTTGCTTTCAAACTGCGTGCCAGCAGTCTCCCAGCTTTGTCCCCACCCTCATAGTAAGTTTGTTTAGTAATCTCCAAAGCATAAAGCAGTTGAGCATTATCTAATTTATAGAGTTCGGATTTTGCAGCCAATAATTTTTGATAACAGCGGCTGGAGAGGGTTCTCATATGTTCCTGAGAGAGGAGGTGAATGGTATGCATAAGATCCCCCCTGGCTTTCTGTCTACGACGTTTGCACGCCGCCGCCCTGGAAATTATCAAGCCACGGGCAAACGCCTTAGAACAATCCCACACAATACCTGGATTAACATCAGGAGTACCATTAAGCTGAAAATATTCAGTAAGCTGGGCTTCGAGCGTTTGTACATAGGTGTCATCCTGTAGTAGGGATTCATTTAGTCTCCAGAAGCTTTCTCCTCTATCTCCATCACTCACATCCAAGTCCAAAACCACAGGGGCATGGTCAGACCAGGATATAACATCCAGATCAGCATGCCGTACCCTATTGCCCAGTTGCTTATCCACTAGAAAATAGTCAATGCGGGAGTAGCTGGCATGTGGATGTGAGTAAAAGGAGTAGGACCGAGATTGAGGGTGGCGAACCCGCCAAATATCCATAAGGGACCAGTCGGCAATTAAGTTTTTGAGTTGTTTGCGTAAAGACTGAGGGGTATGTGAGTGCACCGTTGAGGTATCCAGGGCCTGCTGCAGTGTGATATTAAAATCTCCGCCCAGAATTATAAAACCCTCAGCATGAGTTAAAAGCAAATTCTGTACATCCGTCAGAAAAGGGCCACGGGCCTGGTTGGGCGCATATACCGTGACTAAAGTATAAACCTGTGTGCCCAGCTTAATTTTCAACAGAAGATAGCGACCTTTAGGATCTGCTATAAGGGCAATAAATTCATAAACCAGTGAGGCTGAGAGTAGGATCCCCGTCCCAGTATATTTGGCACCCCCACTGCAGCCTGCATGATAAACATGGGGGAAGTATTTTGTCTCCAGGAGGCGCCCATGCCTGGGACGGAGATGCGTCTCCTGCACATACACAATGTCAGCCTTTTGGCGCTGGAGTTCCTTTCTAAGAAGGAAACGCTTCCTATAAGTGTTGAGCCCCTTAACGTTAAGGGAAACTATTCGAATCATAAGAAAAGCATAAGGGACTCGTCAAGCTTAAGAGTGATACTCTGTAATACCGCATATAGAAGTGAAGAAGAAGGATGCAAAAAACCGATCATGATGATCTCCCAACCCTGTACCAAAGTCAGAATGCACTGGGTGATCCGAGCTGGCCAGAAATAAGATTCTGTCATGTGTGGGTATATCACTAAGAGTGTCCGCTGTCTGCTCTCGCGGACCTCAAACCCCTGGGGGACAATGAGCAGTACCAGCGACCTCTCGCCAGCCCCCCCCCCCCCCCAAGCCCTGCATATGTAGGTAAAAGCAAGTAATAGGTAACAATATATAACAGATTTAAACAAAACATCTGGGTATGCAGCCCCCAAAACGCAAGAATGAGCGAAAATGTCTATGATTGAAGAAAAATTAACTACCAGCCAAGCCTCGCACTCTGCATGAGGAAAAAGTCCCAACTAGTGGCAGGCACGACAACCGGTGTGCTAGACCGGCTCCAAACGAATTAGAATGCAGTCTATAGCAGACCATTCAGCCTTGATCTGTCGCGGATTGAGTGACTGGGGTGGCCTGTCGCCTCAGGCGGCCTCTACCCGTTCCCGGTCTCTGCTATCTTGGAGTTGCATCTGTGCGGAGCTGTTTGGGAGCAGGCGCCTCGGTGGCGAACGAATGCGCAAGGCCTGCTTCCTGAAAGGTACATGCCGCGTCTGCCAATGTTTTAATCTTATACGAGATCCCCTTGTGCTGGAACAATAAGGCGAACGGAAAAGCCCAACGGTACTTAATCTCCGCCTGGCGAAGGGCCGCTGTAGCCTCACGGAGTTGATAGCGTTTTTGAAGGGTGGAGGGCGCCAAATCGTTATAAAAAGCAAGATGGCAATCCTGCCAGGTCCAACCTGGATGGGACCTAGCCAGAGCGAACACCTCCTCCTTTTGCTGATAATTGAGGAATTTAATAACAATATCCCTCGGTTGGTTGTCTCTCCTTTGCCCTAGTGCGCGATGTGCTCGCTCCAGCACTATCAACGGATCCTGCTGCGGCTCGCTCTCAGGCAGTCTATGTTCAACGATAATAGCCTTGCAAATGGCCGCCGCCGTTTGCATGCAGTCTTGAAATAGGTCGGATTCAGGCACCCCACGGATGCGGAGATTAGAGCGTCGTGCCCTGTTCTCGAGGTCCTCTATTTTATCCTGCATCATGTCCATGGTAGACGAGACCTGCTGCGTATGGGTGTTGAGGGAGTCCATGTTAGCACTCTGTGCGTCCAGCCTGTTGTCCATATCGTCCACGCGGTGACCCAGGGAATTAAAATCTTCTCTTAATTCGGCCATGCTGGCTAGCAAATCTGCTTTGTGAGTTTTAAGATCCATGCGAATCTCACAAAACCATGACCGAATTTCCGATCGCGTGGGTATATCGGGATGTAGGCCTCCCGTCGTCCGGACCACCGGGGCATCAGAGCTGGAAGCCAATTCGGGTGCGTCCTCTAACTCGCCCCGCTGCTGTGGGGCCTGGTCACTGTCTTCATCCGGGGGCAAGTCGTCAGCAAGCTTGCTGAAGGAAAACCGCTTAAGGTCAGCAGTTTTTTTCTTCGCAGCTATCTGCCCTGTAGGTTCGGCAGACTATGGGGCTCTATTACAAAAGAAAACAGACCCAGGTAACAGCTAAAAAAAGCAAAAATTGAGGGCTTTGGGAGAGAGCTCGGCTAACACGCGGCCATACCGTAGCGCTGCTCAATAGCGCCCCCTTATTTTATTTATTTAAGTGTTTATATACCACCTTTACAATTACTTGGTCAAAACGGTTTACAAGTGTAAAACATAAATATGAAATCAATAAAAATAAAGAATAAAAAATTACAAAACTTCATTAATATAAATCAAAATAAATAAAAGTAAAATATTACATCTTACATAACAAAAAAAAGAGAGCGTGTCTCTTATAGTGCTACAAATGACCTCCAGAAAACCTACTGTGATTGATGTAATGTTTGTCAAGTTTCTGAAATATGGGCTATCTGAAAAAGATGTTAAGTTCTTTTTTGAATTGCTTTCTATTGGATATTTGGCGACGTGTGTGAGGTATAGAGTTCCAGAGGAGTAGGCCTGCCACTGAAAAAGCGTACTTTCTTGTATAATGTAGTCTAACTGATTTTGTTGAGGGGATTTCCAGTAGGTTTCTTGATAGTGACCATAGATGCCTAGCAGGTTGATAGATGCGAAGGATAGAACATAGCCAAGTAGTAGAAGGATTATGTATTAACGCATGAATCATAATTAAAATTTTATAGTGTATTCTTGATCTGAGAGGCAGCCAGTGTAGAGATTGAAGTACTGGTGATATATGGTTTCGAATGGATGTACCTGTCAATATACTATTGTCTCCTCAAGTGTTTTATCACATGTCTTATAGTAGTTGCAACATATTTACATAGACTGGGAGTACATGTTTCCCTATATGAACAACTGGCAAACTAATTACATATCTTAGGTAGGGAAACTCTGTAAGGACTGGGTTCAGTTTTAAGTTTTGTCCTTGCTTTGAGGCAACTGGTAAGGGTAAAGAACGTAGAGGACTTTTTGGAGAATTTTGAACATTCTAGTAAGAGTAGTTGAATCCATTTCATTCTAAAGACTAGATTTTTTTTGAACGTGGGGTTTTGTCACTTTTGCCCAGCTTTTCTGTATGCTGGAAGTACTACAGGACCATCCTACCCTCCAAGGTGAAGGAGTTTTGGAGATGGAGATGGTGCCTTGGAGAGAAGAACACCAAAGAGGCCTAGGATGGATAAGGAGACTACAGTTTTTCTGACACTAATTTTCCTAATGCTGTTTTTTTTCCCCCCCAATTCTTGCCTGGATTTTGATATTTAAACTACAGTAAATTCTTGTTGAACACTATCTGCAGGACTGCAGATTCTGAAAACCCATTCAGTTTGTACTTGTCCCACCCGATGCAGCCTGGCGAAACACTGTCCCATGTCAGGGGACTGAATTGCTATACGTTCATTTATTATTGAGCAATTGTTCAACCTGCTCATTATTGGGTGTTTTTGTTTGAATACATTTGTTTATAAAGGACTGTGATGCCCTTGGAGCGGTCTAAGACAGGAGAAGGTCAGAGAACAGACCAGGCTGGAGTCTGTTCTGCTTTTCAGCAGTTTTAATTACAAAACGTTCAGCAAGACAGAATCAAAATGGCTGCTTATCTCAGCAGACTGACAATGCAAGAACAGTTTTTCCAAAAGAGCACAGCACTCTATTACAGCTTCCTTCTTCTCCCTGGGGCCTCTCTAACTCTCTCAGGGCCTCACCTTTGTATCCCTTACCTTAGGGAAACGCCCCCACCCGAGGATCCCTTTCCTTCCTGTCTTAAGGTGGACCGGGCCAGATAGCTGGAGCCGGTCCATTAAAGCAGTCTGAGGCTCTCTGTCATATACTCTATCACAAGGACATTCTCTGATTGAAAAGACATTCACAATGTATTTATAATAAGATGAAATTCTTTTCCATGAATTCACTGAAAACTTTTTGATTACATGCAACAACATTAAATGTCAACGCAGTATGCACATTTATTTTTTGATTTCCTCATTTGTGTATATTCTGCGCACCAGCCCACTGTTTACTTGTGAGATGTTTTATAAGCCTTGCAGCAGGAATTCTTACAAAATACTGCAGTTTATTAAAATGTAAAAGCTACATCTAAAAAAGTAGTAATTTGAAAATTGTTGCGGTCTCCGCCGCTTCCCCTCCGCTAGGACTGAACGGTGCCTACCTCCGCCGCTGGAAACGCCGCGTTCCGTGTGGCTGGGACCCCGGCGCTGCCTGCTCCACATGGCGGCCGCCATTGCTTGCCCGTCTCTCTGCTGCCTCGCGCGCGAGGACGCCCACTTTGTGCGCACAGCTCCCGGAAGTCTGGCCCCGCCTGCACTGATGACGTCACGCCCTAAGGCCGATATAACCGGCGCCCGGACTCCTTCTCTTTGCCTTGCAACGAGGTTCACTACTGCCTAGTAGTTCTGAGTTGCGCATCGTCTGTTCGTTGTTCCTGCCTTTGACCCTTGGACTGCTTTTGACTTGCTTCAGCCTGCCGCCTGCCTCTGACCTTGGTTCGTTCCCGACTTCGCTTCTGTCTGCTGCCTGCCTCCGACCCCGGCTTGTTCTCGACCTTGTTCCAGTCTACAGCCTGCTTCAGTTCCAACCTGCTACAGACTTTGTTCCAGTCCACAGCCTGCTTCAGTTCCAGCCGACTACAGTCTCCGTTCCAGTCTACAGCCTGCTTCAGTTCCAACCTGCTAAAGACTTTGTTCCAGTCCACAGCCTGCTTCAGTTCCAGCCGGCTACAGACTCTGTTCCAGTCTATAGCCTGCTTCAGTTCCAGCTTACTACAGACCCTGCCTCAGTATCCGATTAGCTACAGTCCCCGCTGCTGCCTGCTGTCCTGCCATCAGCTGGCCCTCGGCCTGTACAGCCAGTTCTCGGACTATCAAATACCTTTGGACTTCCTTCGCTACAACTCCGGCCTAAGGCCATCCCTGCCACTGGACATTCAGCCTATTGCCCAAGTCCAAAGGTTCCAGGACCCTACGGGCTCCTCCTGGGGGGTTCCTGGTTCCCGGGTGAACACCGCCAGCCTGTGGCTCCGCCTCCCGGCCTACCCTGTCATCCTAGGTGGGCCGGCCCAAGGGTCCACTCCCTCGCCTGCAGTGTCAGACTGCAACAGAAAATAGTGTTTAATAAATGAAATTGTATGGATTTCTACCGTATTCATTAAAGTCGCTATAATACATGTGGCATACACCTCAGTTGTATTCATCCTTGCATTTGCATCACATGTGAATCTAATAAACTCTGAGAAAATAGCATGTGTGATTGAGAACTCAGTTATCTAATAATCATGTAAATTGTGAATATGCTAGTACTTTCGAGTCTTCATTTTAATATGCATTTTCTTTTTCTCCTGTAGGTCACGTTGGAATGCTTCAAACCACTCAGATAACACAAGAAGCCACAATAAAGGATCTAGAATCTGAAAAATCAAGGATAAAAGACAAGATATCTCGATTGGAGGAAGAGAGAACTCTCTTGCAAAACAAAAATCAGAACCTGGATGAGAAACAACGGCAGAAAATCCTGGCCTTGGAGAAGGTTGACAAACGAATCTTTTCTTTCTGCAGAGAAGGAAAACAGAATTCTGACAGAGCAATAGCTCCATTGTTGCAGGCACTACATCTTGATAACTGATTTTGACAGGGTTATGCATCCCAAGGCAAGGGTATTTAAAGTAAGTGACGGTCAAATATTTGACCGTAGAGCCTGCAACAAAAGGGAACTATCGGCTATTTGTGAAATAACAAATCTAAAATGTATAAGACCTGAATGTTGTGTCTGCATATTGAGAGTACTATATATACAAGTTAGTGTAATTTTCTTTATGGAGAGGGCAAGCAGTAGTTGTCATGGTTGCAGGCTCTACTGTGTGGTGGACTTGCTTTTTCTTGTACTAAAGTTTTCAGTCAGGCTGGGAGTCCTGATACTGTACAGCTGGAAAGCTAAAGGGGATTATTTTTGTTATTACTTCTGTTGTATTATGTTTACTATATTTTCAATATTTGCAACTTTTTATTCAGTAATTGTGGGTAACTCACCAGCTACCTGTTGTAGTGGGCACTACATAGGCAATAACAAGGTATGAATTAAAGGATTTTGATGAAAGCTACCTGCCTTCAACAATGGAAGTGTCTTGCAGTCATTTACTGCACTTCTAAAATGTCTTGGAACAAAAAAATACTTTTTTTTTTTTTTTAAATAAAGAAAAACTTTGGGACTTAGCCCTTATGGAGAAAGGCTAAACAGATTAGGGTTCTTTAGTTGGGAGAAGACTGCTGAGGTGGGATATGATTGAGATTTATAAATTCATGAGTTGGGCGGAGCGGGTAAATAGGAAATGGTTATTTACCCCTTCAGTCCACACTAGGACTAAGGGGCATTCCTTAAAACTAGCAACCAGCAGATTTAAAACAAATCAGAGGAAATCTTTTTTTCACTCTCTACATAATCAAGCTATGGATGTGGTCAAGACAGCTAATAGTCTTGTTCCAAAGAGGGTTGGACAAGTTCATAAGCAGTTATTAGCAAGGCAGAATTGGGAAAGCCAGTGCTTATCCCTGGGAGTAAGATACTGGAAATAGATCAAATATTGAGGATCTGATGGGTAAATGTGACCTGAACTGGCCACTATGTGAGAGAGAATGCTGGGCTTGATGGACCTTGGTCTGACCTAGCATGGCATTTCTTATGTTATGTTGCTTGGCAATGGCCTGTAGATTAAGTTTCCTGTTCTACATAGCTTTGGAGCAGCTGATGCACAATTTGTTTGAAATCTAGGAAGATGGGCTGCTAGAAAGTGACATCTGTAACTTTGGTCACCCTTTCTGGTGCAAGGGTGGCACTGAGACTTTCAGTCTGAGAAGACTTTTCTTGTTTAAATGTATCACCTAGTATCTTCATTGTGTGTCCCCTAAGTCTTTGTACTCTTTGGAAGAGTAAACTGATTAACATTTACTCGTTCCACTCCACTCGTTATTTTATAAACCTCTATCAAATCTCTTGTCAGCTGTCTCCAGTCCTAAACTCTTTAACCTTTCCTCATAGGGGAATGGCTCTTTTCCCTTTATCATTTTGGTTGTCTTGCTCTGTACCCTTTCTAATTCTTCCATATCATTTTTGAGATGTGTGCCCAGAACTGCACACACTATTCAAGATGATGATGCACCATGGAGTGATTCAGAGGCATTGATATTATCTGTTTTGTTCTGCATTCCTTTCCTAATAATTCCTAACATTCTGTTTGCTTTCTTGGCTGCTGCTGCACACTGAAAGATTTCAGTGTATTATCAATGATGATGCCTAGATCCTTTTCCTGAGTAGTGACTCCTAATGTAGAACCTTGCATTGTGAAGCTATAATTTGGGTTATTCTTTTCTATGTGCATCACTTTGCATTTGTCCACATTTAAATTGCATTTGCATGCCCAGTCTCCAAGATTTGCAAGATCCTCTTGCAAATTCTCACAATACTCCTGTGATTTAACAACTTTGAATAATTTAGTGTCATCGGCAAATGTGATCACCTCGCTCATTGTTCCCATTTCCTGGTCGTTTATAAATATATTAAAAAGCAGTGGTCTTAAACCAGAGCTTTCCAAACTTTTCATGTTGGTGACACACTTTTTAGACAAACATAAGGTTCTAAAACGACTTAAACCACTCTTATTCTTCCATGACTTCAGGACAGTCCTCCAAGCGCTACTGTTCGCCAAAATAGATTACTGCAGTGCCCTTTTCCTAGGCCTCCCCAAATCCACTACCAAACCACTGCAGATGATAAAAAATTCGGCTGCGAGATTGCTGACCAGCACCAGCCGCAGCGAACACATCTCACCCATCCTCAGGAACCTTCAATGGTTACCAGTCAACTTCAGAATTCTATACAAAGCAATCACCGTAATTCATAAAACCATACATCATCATCTTCAACTCGACCTGGAAATCCCATTCAAACTCCACTCATCTAACAGACCAACTAGAGATATTCTCAAAGGTACTCTGAAATATCCCCCCCACTAAAGCCTCACGCCTCTCGACGACCAAAGACAGAGCTTTTTCGATAGCTGGCCCATCTATCTGGAATAGCATCCCATCAAATCTTAGATTGGAACCGTGCCTTTTAACTTTTAGAAAAAGACTTAAAACCTGGCTCTTTCACCAAGCCTTCGCCGATCCACCAGACAATCACTAGCTGCCCTTCACTCCCACTCCTACCCACTCTGGAATTTATACTCAGGAATGGACTAGACTCTTCCAGGCTATAGCACCATTATGCTTTTAACCCGTACGCTCTATGATATCACTTTATACTTATTCTCCGCCTTATCTTCTTTCCAGCTTGTTGCAAGCTTCCAAGTTCTCTGTTCCCTGTTGATTGTAACTTTTGACTTATTCCTTACCTACTGTTTATCTTTCGTTTAATTGAATTGTTACTCCAGTTATACCCTTGTTAAATGTAAACCGATCCGATATGGTTATTTACTATGAAGGTCGGTATAAAAAACTGTTAAATAAATAATTTCGTGACACAGTAATTCAGTCTACCAGCAAACCAGAAGTTAAAGGTTAAACGAACAAAATGTATTTCAACAATTTATGTATGTTTCCTTAAATATATACATAGGTTGTGTTGTGAAACATTTTATTTATCTCATAATAAATATTTGCAGGCTTCCACTTCCTCCATGCTGATCTCGTACATTGTGAGATCGGCATAGAGAAAGTGCTACTCTTGCACATTCCCAAAGATTACATGTGCCAATCACTAAAATTTTTTTTTTTTTTTACCTTTGCTGTCTGATCTTAGTTTTCTAATCTGTTGGTCACAGGCTTTTTTTTCCACCTTTCCTTTCTTGTTTTTTTGCCAATTCCTTTTACAGGGTCTTTTTTTCTATTTCTTTTCTCTCCATCTGTCTTCCCTCAAACACACAATCAGGTTCTCATTCTCACACGCTATCTCACACATTCTCACACACACAGGCTCTCACTCACATGCAATCTCACACATCCACAGCTCTCACTCTCACATGCCTCTCTCTCATACATACATACATACTGTCTCTCTCGTGCACATGCTGTCTCACTCTCACACACACAGGCTCTCGCACTCCTACATGCTCTCTTGCTCAAGCACAGGCTCTCACTGGCACATGCTGTCCCTCTGCACGGGTTGCCGAAGGATGGGCTCTTCAGAGGCCCTGATCTTCCCTGGCCGTGACATGGGATCTGCAGCGGCCCTGCTATCGGGTTTCCTCCTCTTCTCGGGCTGCCGCGACGTGGGATCCGCAGCGGCCCTGCTATCGGGTTTCCTCCTCTTCTCGGGCCGTCGCGACGTGGGATCCACAACGGCCCATTAATGCTGCTCTTCTTCTGTACGCAGCAGATGCTCCGCCTCCTTCCTGCCCACGCGGCTCCGGCAACGTTTTTCTTCCAGGGCTGCACAGGCAGGAAGGAGGAGGAGTGAACGTGACCCTTTTCTTCGGGCCGTGGTGATGTAAGCTCCACCACTGCCCGCCGATCTTCCTGCTATAGTTCCCTGCTTCCGCCGGCCCTGTGGACCGGGCGACACACCTCCACACTACAGGCGACACACTAATGTGTCCCGACACACACTTTGGAAAGCTCTGTCTTAAACAGATCTCTGGGGCACTCCACTATTCACCTTTCTCCACTGGGAAAATTTACCATTTAGCTCTACTCTGTTTTTGTATCTTTTAACCAGTTGGCAACCCACAATAGGATACTGCACCCTATCCCATAACTTTTTTTAATTTCCTCAGAAATCTTTCATGAGGGACTTTGTCAAATGCTTTCAGGAAATCCAGATACACTATATCAACTGACTCACCTTTATCCACATGTTTATGCCCTCAAAAAAATGTAGCAGATTGGTGAGGCAAAACTTCCCTTGGCTGAATCCATGTTGGCTTTGTCCCATTAAACTATGCTTATCTATATGTTCAGCAGTTTTGTTCTTTATGATAGTTTCTATCATTTTGCCTGGCACAGATGTCAACCAGTGCAATATGTTCTTGAGCTGTACAGCATTATGTCTGTCTCTCTCGTACCACTTGTCTTCCCTTTAAGTTCATTCAATTTTCTGCCTCAGATAGAATGACCCCGGCTCACATTTTTCATATGCTCATAATACACTCAAAAATGCATTATTTTTTAGCCTAGTGATTTCCCTTTTTTTTTTTTCTTGTGGGCTTTCTCTTGTGCTGTGGGGACACGAGTCTTCATTCACAACTGTGGATTTTTCCTTATTTTGTAATCCTCTCCCAACTCTTTTAGCCAGACCAGCACTGACACTGAGCTATCAGGCTGACTTAGAATTGCTTTGGTTTGTTTTTACCTTTGTTTCCTAAGGCAAACAGGCCAGTTCAATTGTAATCTTAGGGAGGTCATTAGACATTTTCAGTGTAGTGCTTATAGGTTCTTAAACACATTTTTCTTTGAAACTTAGCAAGGTATGCCATACAAGTCTTTTCCCTAATGAAGTAGAAATCTCTTGAAAGACAGAGGATATTGTGTTGTCATCCAGAATTTTGAAAGCTGCCCGCATTGGCTAATTATCAAAACCATGTGTAAATTTTTGTATCAAAGATGGAAACTAGGTGTCATGAAATATTCATGAATCCCCATGTTATTGATCAATGCCTGTGATTGGGCATTTGCTTGCTTGTATGGCTTACTAGTCCTTTCATTTTAATCTTCTCAGTGAATAAAAATAAAAGTATACTTCCTCTGTCCTGATCAGTCTTTTGCCAGGAATTAATTATAACACATTTTCTCTCTTTTCAGATTTGAGATTACAATTTACATTTTTCAGGATATTTTAGAAAAATAAAAACCAGTAAACGAGCAGCCTTATTCATATTGTACTCCTGGGGGAATTCTGTGCAAAAAAATTGAAAATTCTGCAACAAAAAATTGAAAATTCTGCATGCACATTTTCTAAATTCTGCACATTTAATTGTAAAAATAATACAATATTTTTTGCAAATTGTTCCTCATTTCTGTGCAATCCAGTATTTTCATGAGGTAAACAGGAGCAGAAGCAGAGGTCAAAGGAGGATTCACATCTCCACCTGCTTTAGGCCAAGGGCAGCAACTCGTGTCACTGGACAACTGAGCAGACGATGATAGCCATCGCTACCTGGATCAGCAAGCTAGCTCCAAGCCTCACATGCCACAGCAGGAGACGCATTTAAACAAACATCTCCCGCTGCTGTGGGACCGGTCTTGCAGGAGATGATTTTTGTTAAACGCAACCTTCGTGGCGGAAGTCAGTCTGCTCAGCTGTCCAGTGCCAGGGCACACAAGTCAAAGGCTGAAAACCTCTGGCTCAGAGCAAATGGAAATATTGAATCCCCTTTGGCCTCTGCCCCATCCCCATTCTGCTTTCCCCTCATACCTCAAGCCCCTACTATAAAACACTCTCCCCCTCCCCTCCGATGTCATGTAGCATATTTTCACAAATTGTTTATGGATCTGTCAGTGACAGCTCCTGATGCTTCCCGGAGGGCTAAATTACGTTGCTCTTTAGGTAACACCAGTAATCCCCATCCCTCACTGCGGGGAACACTTTTTTTTGCAGCACAACAAATCCGTTTCCTTCAGGACGACTGATGTAACACCAGTCCCTGACCTTTTTCGGCATGGTGCAGCTGCTCTCGTTATATCCAAAGTGTGTGTTTCTTGCTGTCCTATCGCTGCTTCTGACATGCTGCCTTCACCTCTCTTAACCTGAAGAAGCCTCGGGTCAGTCCTGCTGTAACCTGTTTTATTTTTCTCCAGCTGATCTCTTAGAGTCAGTATCTCTGTGCACGGCGAACTTGCTCGTGCCGTGCCGTGCCGTGCTACAGTGAATTCTGCGAGGTGAGGGATGAAATCTGCGGGAAGGCAGAATTCTGCGCAAATTCTGCATTCCGCAGTAGCGCAGAATTCCCCCAGGAGTAATATTGTAGGAGATGTACTTTATGGCACTTTTCTGTGAGTTTTATAAAGCCTCTAAATTTGTGGGTGCTCTATAATGCTTTTTCTTTTTGAGTTGTTTGTATGATTCCATTTGAAGTATTAGATTGTGAGCAACATAATATACTCTATACTCTTGTGATGCAGTTTTGAGGAGATAAGGAATTGCTTAGGTGAACAGTAATGTAGGATTCAATAAGGGTGGACATGAGGCCCTCTGAATTTAGCTGAGATAAGGGAGTTAGAAGACCATAAAATAAACATTTGGTATGTATCTGAAATGTCCGCATCCTGATGCTGTCCACCCGGCATCAACTTCTTCCTCTTCGGATCCGGAGAAGGACTAAGGAGAACATCGTGAAAAGCATCGACACAGTCATCGGAAGGCTCAGTCCGCTAATCCAGGCAAGCCCTCAGCATTAGCAAAGACAGAGCCACCACTGAAGAAATCCCATCCAGAGAAGGCCCCATCCTCCTCTGCGACTGGGACACAGAGGCGTTGCCCAGCTTCATTGGTGCCGGGAGCCGCGACTCCTCTTTCACTGGTGGACCCTCCGGCTACGCCAGTACTGCCTCCTACTCCGGAGCTGGAGTTCCACGCCCCAGGCTTCCGCGAGGAATTGGATCGGATGATCAAAGAGGCCATCTGAAAGGCACTGCAAGGCTTCCAGCCTCCATCGACCCCGGCACAGATGCCAGCTCCAGTTGCCAACCCAATTCCCACGGCACTCGCACCGCTACTCGGCAGGCTGGATGCATTGATCGGTGCCCTTCCACCGGTGGAACAGAGGATACCGGTATGTCCAACGCCTTCCACCCTGATTCCTTTGTCATCAGACTATGAGGAAGCACAGAGGCCGGAACCCATGTCCAGGCCGTCTGGGATCTTGCCACCAACTCGCCCATCGATGTCACCAATACCGCATCGTCCTCAATCGGTGCCACCATCGATGCTGTCTGTGCCTAGACCTGATCTTTCAGGAATAGCACCAATACTTCCCTCTGGAGATCCTATGGGAGCAGATGATCAGCCTTACTATCCTTGGACGGATGATTCTTCCCAGGATTCTGATCTACCTTCAAAGCCATCTCCCCCTGAGGAGAGAAGGTGCTCTCCAGAGGACCTGTCCTTTATTAATTTTATAAAGGAAATGTCTGAAGCCATACCATTCCAAATTCAGACTGAAGAGGACTCCAGACACAAGATGCTGGAAGTGCTCCGATTCATAGATGCACCCAAGGAGATCATGTCCATACCTGTTCATGAAGTTCTCCTGGACTTGTTGAAGAGGATTTGGGAGCATCCAGGCTCTGTACCACTGGTGAATCGAAAAACAGATGCCACCTACCTGGTACAGATAGCCCCTGGTTTCCAAAAACCACAGCTGGATCACCATTCTGTGGTTATGGAATCAGCCCAGAAAAAGGCATGACATTCTAAGCCTCATACTTCCATACCTCAGGGAAAGAACAGAGGTCTCTGGATGCATTTGGCCGTTGTGTTTTCCATGGCTCAATGCTTATTTCTTGCATTGCTTCCTACCAGTTATACATGACCCAGTATAACAGGGACCTTTTAAAAAGATCCAGGAATTTTCTGAGTCTTTACCCGACCAGTGTCAGGATCAACCTAATACCTTGGCTCAGAAGGGTCTAGATGCTGGCAAGCATGAGGTCTGCATTGCCTATGACATTTTTGACCCTGCTTTTAGGGTGTCCACAGCAGGGATTAGTGCACTAATATGGGCCTGGCTGAAGTCCTCTGATTTAAGACCAGAAATACAGGACCGGTTGGCTGACCTGCCCTGCGCTGGAGATAATCTCTTCGGGGACAAAATCCAGGAGACTGTAGCATAGCTCAAAGACCACCATGAGACGCTATGCCAGCTTTCGTTGGTGCCTTCTGATTTTCCGCCCACCTCTAAAAGGACATTCCGAAGAGACTCTAAGTGGCCGTCCTTCAAGCCATGGAGATGATATTTATTTATTTATTTAGAAGCTTTTATATACCAATGAACGTTGGGAACATCTCATCGGTTCACATTAAACAAAAGTGTAGCTAAACGAGCTTTACAGAGAAACAAGGAACAATGCACATAAAATTGATCAACAGTGAGCAAAGTAACATAAAATACAAAGGGGGACCCAACTAAAGCATGAGGAACTAATAAGCAATTTACAGGTTATGTGGACTCAATAAATAACTAATTACAAGTAGAATGTCTAATTACATAACTAATTAAATGATTAATTACAAGTAGTATAGGAGGATCATAGAATCAGGGGGGGAGTGAGAGCAGCTATGAGAATGCTTGTCTGAAGAGGCAGGTTTTAAGATTCTGCTTAAATTTTTTTGGGCAAGGTTCCTGCTGAAGGAAGGGAAGGGAGCTTGTTCCATAGGACGGGTCCAGCTAAAGATAACGCCCGAGCTTTAGTGGATTCAAGTTTAGATTGTCTGGGAGAGGGAATGAGGAGAGTAGCTCTGTGTTGCTGCCTTATTGGTCTGTTTTGAGTTGTGAAAAGTGAGGTGCTCCATGAACCAGTGCATGTTTCGGTTGTGGAGAGCTTTATGGATGAGGGTGAGAATTTTGTTATTCTTTCAGCAACAGGTAACCAATGAAGGTTTTTTAGAACAGGGGTGATGTGGTCGCTTTTGTGTGTGTTAGTGAGGATCCGTGCAGCAGCATTTTGGAGTAATTGTAGAGGCTGCAGCGTACTTTTGGGTAAACTTAGTAGCAAGGCGTTGCAGTAGTCCATTTTGGATAGAATGAATGCTTGTAAGATGGTGCGACAGTCACTGAGGTGTAATAGGGGTTTGAGTTTTTTGAGGGAGTAAAGTTTGAAATAACATATCCTTCTGCTACTCGAGGTCGCCCCTCCAGACCTTACCAGAAAAATCAGGCGAGACAATCCAGGCCTCAGAAAACTCAGCCAGCTCCTCCACTGGGCCCAGCTGCTGGATTTTGACTCCTCGCTGGAGAGCATAAGCCAACCTCCTCTACCATCCGTACCCGTCGGTGGTCGGTTGTGCCACTTCACCAACATATGGCACACGATCACTTCAGATCAGTGGGTACTTGCGGTGCTGACTCAAGGTTACCACCTCAACTTCCTGTCTGTACCAGCAGACTCCCCACCTCGGCCGACATGGGGATCATCCGACTAATCCTCTCTTCTGGAGGAGGAGGTTCCAACCCTCCTGAAGTCCCAGGCTATAGAACCAATGCCCCTCTCACAGCAGGGGAAGGGGTTCTATTCCCGGTATTTCCTCATTCCAAAAAGGTCAGGAGGCATTCGTCCAATCCTGGACCTGCATGCCTTAAACAAGTATCTACAGAAGGAAAAGTTCAGGATGGTAACCTTGGGCTCTCTACTTCCTCTTCCGCAAAGAGGAGATTGGCTTTGCTCTCTGGATCTTCAGGACGCATACACACACATCTTGATCACTCCGCCTCACCGTAGATTCCTTCGATTCCTAGTCTGCCCCCGGCACTTCCAGTACCGGGTACTACCCTTCGGCCTAGCATCCGCACCTCGAGTCTTTTACCAAATGCCTTGTAGTGGTTGCGGCCTACCTGAGGTGTCAGGGCAACCATGTCTACCCTTATCTTGACGATTGGCTGATAAGGGCTCCAACTCAAAAGGATGCACTAGCCTCCTTACGTCTAACTCGCCACACATTGCTGTCTCTCGGGTTTCTGATCAACTATCCCAAGTCCAGCCTAGTTCCATCTCAAGCCCCATCCTTCATTGGAACCGACCTGGACACCGTGCAGGCGAAAGCATTCCTCCCTCAGGATCGAGCTTGTACTCTCTTGTCCCTAGCGCAATGCCTCCAGGATCGAGATTACACGACAGCTTGTCATTTCCTCATTTTGCTGGGTCACATGGCATCCTCTGTACATGTTACTCCAATGGCACACCTTGCCATGAGGGTCATGCAATGAACTCTGAAGTCTCAGTGGGTTCAGGCTTATCATTCAATGTCCTGCATTGTCCACGTTACCAAGCAGCTCCGCCTGTCGCTGGCCTGGTGGATGCGGCTCTCCAGTCTTCTTCAAGGCCTTCCCTTTCAAATTCCAGAATCTCAAATTATCCTGACAACGGACGCCTCCAACCTAGGTTGGGGTACTCATGTCAACGGCCTCCAGACTCAGGGAACCTGGTCTCCAGAAGAAGCCAAACATCAGATAAATTTCCTGGAACTTTGGGCGATCAGATATGCCTCAGTCTTTCAGGATTGTCTCTCAAACAAGGCCATCCTGATTCAGACCAACAACCAGGTGGCGATGTGGTACATCAGTAAGCAAAGGGGAACGGGCTCCTACCTTCTGTGTCAGGAAGCTTCACAGATATGGGCATGGGCTCTTTCCCATTCCATGTACCTCAGAGCGACCTTCTTGGCAGGCGTGGATGATGTTCTAGCGGACAAGTTGAGTCAAACCTTCCATCCGCACGAATGGTCTCTCAACCCCAAGATAGCGGACACAATCTTCCAACGTTGGGGGGTATCCACAAATAGACCTATTTGCGTCCATCCATAACCGCATAGTAGAGAACTTCTGCTCCCTCACTCGCAGCCGCCACTCACATCCGAGGGATGCTTTCGCCCTCTTGTGGTCCAGCGGTCTCCTCTACGTGTACCCTCCACTTCCACTCATATTGAAGACTCTCGTGAAATTACGAAGGGACAAGGGCTTAATGATTCTGATAGCCCCTCACTGGCCACACAAAGTCTGGTTACCAATCCTCCGGGATCTATCAATTCGCCGGTGAATCCCTCTAGGAGAGGATCCGTTTCCGATAACTCAGAACGACGGGTGCCTTCGCCACCCCAACCTCCAGGCCCTATCCCTGATGGTCTGGATGTTGAAAGGTTAATACTCCAACCCCTTAACCTTTCGGAGTCGGTATCCCGAGTCCTGGTAGCTTCACGAAAGCCTTCCACGAGATGCTCTTATCGTTCTAAGTGGAAAAGGTTTACGGTTTGGTGCACGTCCATTTCCATAGACCCCCTTCACTTGTTCCACTGCGAAGTTTCTGGACTATCTCTGGCATCTGTCAGAATCAGGCCTGAAAACTTCCTCTAAGAGTGCATGTCAGTGCAGTAGCCGCTTTCCACAACTGAATAGGAGATGTTTCTATTTCGACACAGCCCTTAGTCACACGCTTCATGAGAGGTTTGCTCCACCTGAAACCTTCATTGCGCCCCCCGGCCCCCACTTGGGACCTTAACGTAGTCTTAGGGCGGCTTATGAAACCTCAGTTTGAGCCTCTCTATTCCTGTGATCTCCGCTATCTCACCTGGAAAGTAATTTCTCGCTATAACATCCCCTCACAAAGTTAGTGAGTTACAGGCATTAGTCACCTACCCGCCTTACACTAAAATCCTACATGACAGAGTGGTCCTCCGTACACACCCTAAGTTTTTACCAAAGATAGTGTCGGAATTTCATCTTAATCAATCCATCATCTTACCTACTTTCTTTCCAAGGCCCCATTCAAACCCAGGAGAACAGGCTCTACATTCCCAGGACTGAAAAAGTGCCCTAGCCTTTTATCTGGAGCACACGTCAGCCCACAGGAAATCCACTCAGTTGTTTCTTTTGATAAAATCAAATTGGGAAATCCAGTGGGAAAACAGATCCTTTCCTCTTGGTTGGCGGCTTGTATCTCCTTTTGCTACCAGCAAGCAGGCATTCCGCTACAAGACCATGTGAAAGCACACTCTGATAGGGTCGTGGCAAACTCAGTGGCACACCTTCGTTCGGTGCCACTTATTGATATATGTAAGGCTGCGACCTGGACCTCTCTCCATACCTTCGCAGCCCTTTATTGCTTGGATAAGGCTGGCCAGCAAGATTCCATTTTTGGCCAGTCTATCCTACGAAACATATTCTCAGCTTAACTAGCCAACATCCTACCAGCGACCCGTTCAGGGTTTTCAGAATGCCCTCCTACCCAAATCCACCTCTGTTGTTGTGCCTGTTGCATGTCTTTGGGTGCATTTGGTGCATTGCTTGGGCATCTTCAGCTTGCTACTCACCCATATGTGAGGACTAACATCCTGCTGTCCTGTGAGAACACCTGTTACAGGTAAGCAACTCTGCTTTCCTTTTATCCTTAAGCCTCAGCACCTCTACGATTAAAGTACATATTCGTGCCATTGTGGGACATCATTAGTCGGTGGATAGGGCTCCTGGCTCTTTCTACCTTTTTAGCATCTAAATTCATGAAAGGAATTTGACTTTCTAAGCTTCTGGTCAGTAAAGCCCCATACCTTGTGACCTCAATGTGGTCCTGGTTCAGCTCATGAAACCTCTCTTTGAACCTCTCGACTCGATGGATTTGAAGTTTTTTTACCTGGAAAGTGTTTGTTTCTTGTGGCCATCACTTTAGCACCAAGAGTAAGCAAATTACATACTCTGGTCCTTTATTTGCCATATCTTCATTTTTCACAACAGGGTTGCTCTACAAAGTCATCCTAAATTCTTTGGTGTTGTCTACATTCTTTTGTTTTTTCAAAATAATTTTTTATTGGGAAGAAACATCGTCAGACAGTAAATCCCGCACAACAGCAGGTGAAAGCAATGTACATATCGACAATACAATCCAAGAGTATCTAATACTCAGTACCAACAGCAGAACAGCAATTGCGTTTTTCCCAACACATTTTATCATTTTTTTCCCCCAAAACCGTTCCCCCACAGTGCCCTCCAACACCTTTAGCCTACTCATCACCATTCATACCGCACTCCACTCATACCCCCACAGGCTGAACCCCCCCCCCCTTACAGAGACCAGGGATTACATCCAACCAGAATCATATCTACCAGTACGTAATCCTTCCTGAACAGCCGCCGGCAACAGGTGAACACAAGCTTGCCAGCAGGTCTGGTACAGTTTATCAGGTTTAAATTTTCCCAGCACAAAGTCAAGGCATTAGAGTTGTAGAAATGAAGCCAGTCTCTGAAACCAGGCCAAGACAGATGGAGACAAGTCCGGGGCAGCCCAGTCGGTGAGCATAGTGCAACAGGCCAAAAGGATGGCCACTCTGCTAAATTTGTCTTTTGAGCGACAGACTTCAGTAGAGCAAGCCTGGGGGCTAGACAACAGAAACTGCCCAGTTGCGGGTACCGGGAGGGCAGTGCATTTTAAGATGACATCAGATACTGATCCCCAAAAAGCGGTCCGAGTGTGGTAGCAAAAGAGGAGACGGTGCAAGAGCGTGCCCTTGTCCATTCTGCATTTTATACAAAGTGGGGAGTCCGTGCACCCCATCAGTACAATAAATGCGATGCAGGATTTTGAACTGGACTTCTCGAAGCCCAATGTCTGGAACCTGCCTGTGCACCGCCGCAAAACACTGTTCCATGTACTGAGTGAGTGGCATGGTGAGCTCAGTAGACCATTTTGTCGCCAAGTATTCCAGATGACTATCCGTCTGTAAGGCCTGTCCAAGTTTGGCCCATTCGGATATTGTGTTAGTAAGGAGAGCCATGTCAAACACCTTAGTAGCAAATGCTGATTAAGTTGTTTGAACCTCTGGTGTCCACTGTAGAGAAGTCAAATAATGCCTTTGTTGCAAATATGCAAAGAAATATTTGTTAGGTAAATGATAATTGCTAATCAGAGTAGCATAGTCCAACAGTGCATGCGTTTCATGGTCATAAAAATGGCAAGCATATACTACCCCCCGGCGAGCCAAAAATTGAAACGGAGTGCTACAATCTCTTCCCGGCACAAAGCCCACATTGCCCAATAATGGCATCAACATTGAAGTTATCCCCGCCATGCCACTCTGCAAGCGCAACAATCTCCATGTGCAGATACATAACATAGCTGCCGGAATGTCCAGGGTGGCATTAAGCAACATGTATTCCTTCCAACAGCGCTACAAATGGGTGAAAATGTTTGAGGTAGAGATCCAGTCGCATGCCCCATGAAAATTGGGGCCTCAGGCCGTGCTCACAGGTCAAAAGGACTTGTGACAGGAGCATGATCTGATAAGGATATGACCCTTATATATTTGACTCTTCCACTCTGGAGAACCACTTATCAGAGACCAATAAATAGTCCAGGCAAGAATACATCTGATGGGGATTAGAGAAGAAAGTAAAATCAAGATCGCCTGGATGCAGGACACACCACACATCCATGAGTTACAATTCAATACATAAAAAATTAACCCCCAAGTGCTGGTCTTTAACGGTGGTAGGTTGGGTGGTTTGCAATCCAGTTGTTTATTAGCCACCATGTTGAAATCACCTCCCACCACCAGAACATGATCAGAAAAATCAGCCAATAAGCCCAACAATTTAGAAAAGAAGTCCTGTGAATAAATGTTAGGAGCATAAACATTGCAAAATACCCACCTTCTTCTAGTAAAGAACCCCGGCTGCAATGACATAGTGACTTTTCTTGTCATGACAAGTTCTAGTGATTTGAAATGGCAGTTGTTTGTGAAAGAGTAAAGCCACACCTCGTTTACGGGCTGTGTAAGAAGAGTAAAGACATTGGCCCACCCACTCTTTTTTGAGTTTCTTATGCTCTGCATCACACAAATGGGTTTCCTGGAGAAAAACAACTTGTGAGTGCATGTGATTAAATTGAGCTAATAATTTTTTCCTCTTAATAGGGGAGTGGATGCAGTCTACGTTCAGTGTAGTTACTCTAACCTTTGCCATTCCAACCAACAGCACATATTACTGGCTCAGCCCTTAAATAGGGCTTGGAACCTGTACAGTGTTTAGTCTTGCAGCTTCCCCCCCCCCTTGTTCCCCTTAACCCCTGGTCACAAGAGTCCTCTTTCATACCCCCCCAGCTGGACCCACACGCACCACCCAACTCACTCTTACTCGCTCTGAGTTTCAGATCCACTCTCCCCCCCCCCCCCCCCCCCCCCACCATGTAACTTGATGGGTGGAGAGAGGCCCCCCTCCCAACCCACCCATCAGCACCACACAAATGGCAATATGATATAGTGCAACACTTCAAGATAGCGGGAACACATTAGACCTTCTGTACCCTGGATCCCGAGAGCCTCAAAACTGTAGACAACGGTGACGGTACGGGGAACAAAGGATCGTATTCCCCCTTTCAACAGCCTACAAACACGTAGATATGGGGTAAATTCCATAACCCAGCAGTCAATGAAAACCAACAGAACTGTAGAAAGTCAGGTTGACAGCATATAATGCCCCAGTAGCTATATCTGAACGAGCGAAGCCAGCATGTAAGTTCCCTTCACTCTCCGCCTGTGTGTGGCAGTGCGGCGATGAAACCCTCCGCCTCCTCTTTAGAGTTAAAGAAGAGAATTTTTATTATGAAAGACACGCAGCTTAGCTGGATAAAGCAGGCCAAACTTAATACCCCGCTTGTATAGCTCAGTACACGCCGGCGACATTTTCCACTGTGCTGTCGTGTTAGCCGAGAAGTCGTTGAATAATCTTGTGATCCTGGTACTCCATGACCACCTATTGTTTAAAGGCCCGCATTATTTTGGTTTTGTGAGCCCAGTTCAATATTCTTGCCAACACCGGCCGGGGCCTTGCGGCGCCTTCGCACATCAACCCGACACGGTGAACCCGCTCGCATATCAGAGGGTCTGTAGAAAATTCCAGGCCCATCTGCCCTGGTAACCATTTATCCACTAAAGCAGGAAGCTCACCCTCCTTTCCTGACTCGGGCAGGCCAATGATCGTGATGTTATTCCGCCGGCTCAGGTCCTCCAAATCCTCAATCTTTGTTAATAGTTCCTGCTGAGTGACCTGAAGAGCTGCCATGTGGTGCTCCAACTCCACCAGCCGATCACCATGATCAGAAAGGACATGTTCCGCCTCATCCAGCCTTTTAGTTTGGCCCTCCAGGACTGATTTGATGTCTTCCATAGGCTTGTAGTTTGAGGTGAAGATCCAAGGCCGCTGTAACTCTCAGAGATCTGGAGCAGAGCATCTGCTGAGAGAGTCCAGTACCTTAGCGCCGGCAGGAGCCTCCGCCATCATGGTGGTGGTGGAGCAGGGACGGCAAACAACGCTTTTACGAGCGCTTCTCTGTCGCATTGCCCGCACGTCGCTAGTATGACTGGGGCCCCCGGGACAATGAGGGACCCAAACGCTAGGTACTAGGGTCGACCAACAGGCTTCTACCAGGGTGGAATCTCCAGGCGGGGGAGCAGAACCATGGAACTCAGTTCCCTAGCGTCCGTCACGGCCACTTTAGTGCCAGAGATCCCGGGGTTTATGGGTTCTAATCCCTGGCCTCTTGGAGATTCGGGGCCGAGAAGCAGGTTAAAACTCGGAACCCTACGCTTCCTGATGATTGGTGAGGGAGAGGTGGGCAGTGAGCAGTGTCCTCCAAGATTAGGGCAGCCAGACTCCTTCCCAAGTCCCACAAATCCTGGCCCGCGCTATAGATAATTTAAGAAACTTACGGGGGTGGCCGCCATCTTGGCCATGTGAATCTCGTTCCGTTGGGCTCAGACTGCGTCCCTTGCCGCCTGCAGCACGTCAAAATGCCCCTGGTGTCGGCACAAATCTTGTAAGGGGCCTCCCAGGTTCAATCGTCGCAGTATCATCCGCCTAGGCTTGCGGGGAATGGGGGTAGATCGGCAGGCTGGCTGCCATCTTGAACCCGCCGCACCGCACTCTTTCCCTTGCTGTGGATGTCACCATCCACCACCCTCAGGGCGCCGAAGGATCGTTGCTGGAGGCTCAAACTTGTCGGAAGCCCTCCCAGGCGAAAAAATTGAAAAATCACCACTGCTGCATGGGGTTAGCAGGGGAAGTCTGGAGGGGGGACTGCGGAGCTCAAGTTCCAGCCGTCCTTGCCGGTGATGTCATCGCCCGGAAGGCGGTGTTCTCTACATTCTATATTAACCAAACTATTATGCTGCCAGGCTTCTTTCTGAGACTGCATGCACTCAAGGAATGGTTTCTTTACTCCTCAGACTGCAGGAGTCCCCTAGCTTATTACTTGAAGAGGACTCAACCTCACCATCAAGCTTTTCATCATTTCATGTCCTTTGATCACAATCGACTGGGAAGAGCAGTCAAAAAATCTTGTAAAATTGGCTAGTGGGCTATATCATACACTGTTATGCTTTCGCTAGCTTACAGGTTACAGAACCTCAAGATTTGTCAAATAAAGACCATGGTGACTTAGTGGCTTGTCTGAGGATCATTTGTGTTTAAGACATATACAAAGCTGTAAACTTGGTCATCTGTTTCCACCTTTGAGTCCCATTACTGTCTGGACAGCTTGTCCTGGGGAGACAATAACTTTAGATAAGCAATTCTGTGTAGCCAGTAGCCTACTCTCCATTGGTGGAGTCTAGTGGTCTGTGAAATAGTTGCTCCATAAAACAATCCTCAGCTTGGGATTCCCAACATGTTATGGCTGGCTTATGCCTGTTTATCAACAGAGAAATTGTTTGCTTACCTGTAAATAGGGTTCTCATTAGACAGCAGGATAAATCAGCCATACTTAATACCCGCCCACCTCCTGGAAGAGATTGAAGGGCTCTCAGGGCAACATCTGTGTATGGGATTTAAGGCTGATTTATCCCATCTACGGAGAACCCTGTTTACAGGTCTTTTTTAAATTTAAAAATCATATATATATATATATATATATATATATATATATATATCTCCTAACAAAATACATCTTCCTAAGCAATTTATACAAAAAAATTTAAAATAAACTTAAATAATAAAAAAGTAAAAATCCACTCTATAAAAAAACATTCTTTCATCTAACAGGTTTTAAAGCTTTCCTAAATTTAAGCAATTTGTCTCTTCTCTCACATTAGATGGTAACTCATTCCAAAGTAAAGGAATCATTTCTGACAAAGATCTTGCTTCCAGGCAAGAATGTCAAAACATTTTAACCTCCCGCACTTTCAGAAATTGACCTGACATAGATCTCAAACATCTATTGGGTTTATACCAGTGTAATCAATTTTTTAGCTGTCCTTCTTTTAGCATTTGCTTTATCTCCCAGAAATGTATGTCTTAGTTGATTAAACATAACCGAGTAAGATCATTGTTTTTTCACCAATGGAAGATGTTACACATCGGGCACCAAAATTTGTATCTAGAATTTTCACCCTACTGGTAAAAGTATGCATATTTCTACAGTAAATTATGAAGTGTTGGGATCCATGTTGGATAAAAGGCAATCTGTAAATCCAAATAATTTTTATTGCTTTACTGAAAGATGAAAGCAGACAAGTTTCAAATATCAGTATTTTATATTGTGTAATTTCAAGAGATGTGGGTATAGCAACTTAGATATTGCAAAATAAAGCATAATAAAATATCTTTTCTCACAAATCTGAGCCTTTTAGACCTCTCCATTATTTCAACTTGACAATCTGCTTTACACAGCTTGTATTATATGGTCAAACTGAGAAAAGGCGCGAGAAAAATAATTTAAAATAAATAAATACAGAGCAATAACTATAAGGATATGTTATCCTAAAAGTCAAAGCAAAAAGCTTTAACCAAAGTAGCAAAGCTGTCAAGTAAGAATTTAACTGGATACATCGTCAAAGTATGTTCTTATTCAACCCAGAAATATCTGGGTCAGATTTTAGTCAAACTTAGTTAAGATCTCTGGTTTGTTAAAATAAGAGGAGTTTCAAGAAAAGCAAATATGGAAGTAAAATATATTCAGTGAATATTGTACAGTATCCTATTCCAGTTCCCCTATATAAGGTAAAAATGCACAGAATAAGAGATTGTCAGCTAATTCAATGTTTCTATCAGCTGAACACTCCCTAGGGCTTTCTAATGATTTAAGAATACTGTATTGAAATTTGGATTTTAAGTTATTGGCTCACAGAGTGAGTCTGTTTGATCAAGTACATAACTGTTACTCTTATTAACCATTTGGGGTAACAGAGGCTTTATATACCATGCCAACAAGATTTACTACAGTATTTTAATACAGTTAATAAAATGGAGTGAATAAAGTAGTTACAGCTTGGAGTGAAATAAAACATTTTTTTTAGTTTGTTTGAAAATTGAAAGGTGCAAAAAAAAAAAAAGAGGCTTTAATAAATCATGCTGGCAATGGAGGATAATGTTCTGCCTTTTCCAGTGCCAAGATTAGGGGTTTGAGAGTTACAGATGCTGAATGTCTATAAAGTAGATGGAACCGGTAGACATAAGCTTGAAACTTGCTGGGGCAATCACATAGAGCATTTTGAAGATGCATTGAATAGAACAATTTTAAATTGGATCTTGAAATACTTCACTGCTACTCCACAGTATAGTATTAATGAGAGTCTCAGAAGCTGCTGATTCTGCCGCCTTTACTGAAAACAAATTGCTGAAATGAAGATGAGGAAGAATGGTACTAGTTTAGAATAAATAAAAAATACGCTGAGGAAAGATCATTAGGACTTTAACATGCTGAACACTGCAGGGGTTCTGTTTTCTGAAGGGCCTCATGGCAACTGCTGTTAATTTAAAAAAAAAAAAAAAAAAAAAAAAAAGTTTAATAACTACAAAATGGATGATATTTTGTAACCACCTTATTCCATTTGGGAATATGTATTACATGAAATTGAAAGCAACATTTGCTGCTTTCTTCTCAAATGGACAGTGAAGATCTTTGAGAATAGGTGATTGCATAATATCCTCTTCTCTGTGACTTTCTAGAAGGTAAATGAAGTAAAGGAAACTCAGCGAGATTGCTATGAAAAGGAGATTGTTAACCTGCGAAACAAGTTTGAATTGGAGACTGCACAACTTAAGGAAGTTCATACCAAAACACTGGAAGAACTATCATGGAAACATCAAACTGCACTTGAAACTGCACACAGCACTGCTAATAAAGAAAAGAAAAAACTGCACCAGGTAAGAGAATAAGTGATGAATGCATTGCTAGCATGGAACAGAAGTTAGTTCTCCAAAAAATGTAGAATTATTGATGTGGTTTCTCTATATTGCTCTGTATTGCTCGTTATTTTCCAAGCTGGGCTGCTGTGTGTTGCATGATTAATAGAATTAATACAGAGAGTATTTCTTTAAAAAAAAAAAAAAAAAAAAAAAAAGCTGTTTACCAGTTAGTTCCATACACCTCTGTCCCTTATCCTCTTACCCCAGTTCCTGCTTTTCTTATATAATCTTCCAAGGACAGAATTTAAATTTTTCTAAAATCTTGGTCAATCAAATTAAGCGATGATCTTAGGGATTGGAAAGATTATTTACAAAAATACAGGTGTCCCACAAAGAAATAAGATTTAATGCAATAATTATTTAATGTAATAACTCTGGTCTTTAGTACTGAGCCAGACCATCTGGAGGCTTGGAGCTTGCACCATCTTATTGCAGCAGTCTACAGTGCAAAAAGAATTGATTCTGCTTGAGGAGGAATTAACTAAAAGTAGATTGCCTTCCCCCCATATATAGCATCCAAAAGATCTGCCTTTGTCCTTATAAAAAGACTGAAGAATAAGGAGCAGATGGATATGGTGAGTTCTGTTAGAATAAGACCTGTGATAGACATCACCCACACCTCCAAATACCATCTGTACAAAATGCCTTCATGACATTGGAAATAGATGATGCACCAGAAATGTTAAGGAGATTTCTGGTAAGTGCAAATGATCCATAGTTGCAAAAAAAAAAAAAAAAGAGCCAAGATGGCGGCTTAACTTGTGCACAGTGCTGCCCACTCGCTGTTCCCTTTAACAAATTACTTGTTTTTCTGTGACTTAAAATGCCTGTGATGAGGACGGGGGAGAATAAAAACTTATCTCTCGTCTCCTCATCCTTACCCGGACAGAAGACAATCCTGCAGTTCACAGGAACAGCATCACGGTTTGGGGCCCAAGTTTCGGTTGTCATGACGTGTGGAGGAGAACACGCCTTGACTTCAGAGGAGGTGTCATTGAGCCCCCAGGATGAACTTCAACCGCCCACTGCATGGGTAGCCATGCCGGAGAACCCCATATGGAGCCCCAAGGAGGGAATCCAATTGTTGGAGTTCGAGGGAGCAGCGGCACTGGAAGGGCCTTTGCTTAGTTCTTCATTGATTGATGGAGAGAGTGCCGCTGCATCTGTGTCAACCAATATGATCTCCTGGGCTGAGAGTGGAGGTGAGAGATTGTTTGCCGGGACTCTCCCAGCCAATGGTTTACCAGCTTGTTTGGAAAAGCCTGCGGTAGTTACCTTAGACTCTTTGAGGGATTTAATGTCTTCTTTGGGAAAAGCTTTTTCAGTTTGCTCTCTGAAGATTAATTCATTATCGCAGCAAGTGGGACAATATTGCTAAGTATGATACTCATCAACAGGAAATTTCTGATAAATTTAAGAATGTGGAAGAAGGAATACAATATGTTAAAGGTGTTCAGTCTATGATTATTCAAGACTGTAGTGTGTTAAATAAAAAAGTGGAATTTATAGAAAATTCTTTAAGGCATTTGGATTTGCAAGTATTGAATTGTCCCAGGGTTGTGGGAGAGATTCTGTGAATTACTATAGGAAGATATTTCCTTGAAGTTTTGGAGTTTACAACTGAATCTGCTCCCCCCCTGGATAAGGTGCATTTTCTACCTTCGCGCTCTAGTGCTCATAAAAACATGCTACTGAGTCAGACCAAGTGTCCATCAAGCCCAGCATCCTGTTTCCAACAGTGGCCAATCTAGGCTATAAGTACCTGGCAAGTACCCAAAAACTAAGTCTATCCCATGCTAGTAATAGCGGCTATTATCTAAGTCAATTTGATTAAAGCAGTTAATGGACTTCTCCAAGAACTTATCCAAACCTTTTTTTAAACCCAGCTACACTAACTGCACCAACTACATCCCCTGGCAACACATTCCAGAGTTTAATTGTGCATTGAGTGAAAGAATTTTCTCTGATTAGTTTTAAATATGCTATATACTAGCTTCATGGACTGCCCCCTAGACCTTCTATTATCCGAAAGAGTAAATAACTGATTCACATTTACCCATTCTAGACCTCTCATGATTTTAAACACTTCTATCATATCCCCCCTCAGCCGTCTCTTCTCCAAGCTGAAAAGTCCTAACCTCTTTAGTCTTTCCTGATAGGGATGCTGTTCTATCCCCTTTATCATTTTGGTCGCCCTTCTCTGTACCTTCTCCATTGCAGCTATATCATTTTTGAGATGCAGCGACCAGAATTGTACACGGTATTCAAGGTGCGGTCTCACCATGGAGCAATACAGAGGCATTATGACACTTTTCCGTTTTATTCATCATTCCCTTCCTAATAATTCCTATCAATCTGTTTGCTTTTTTGACTTCCGCAGCACACTGAGCCAACAATTTCAATGTATTATCCATTATGACTCCTAAATCTTTCCTGAGTGGGAGCTCCTAATATGGAACCTAATATCGTGTAACTATTGCATGAGTTATTTTTTCCTATATGCATCACCTTGCAATTATCCACAATAAATTATCTGCCATTTGGATGCCCAATTTTCCAGTCTCACAAGGTCCTCCTGCAATGTATCACAATCCGCTTGTGATTTAACTATTCTGAATAATTTTATATCCTCTGCAAATTTGATTATCTCACTCGTCTTATTCCTTTCCAGATCATTTATAAATATATTGAAAAGCATTGGTTCAAGTATGGATCCCTGAGGTTCTCCGCTGTTTACCCTTTTCACTGAGAAAATTGTCCATTTAATCCTACTCTGTTTCCTGACTTTTAACCAATTTGTAATCCACGAAAAGACATTGCCACCTATCCCATTACTTTTTACTTTTCCTAGAAGCCTCTCATGAGGAATTTTGTCAACACCTTCTGAAAATCAAAATACACTACATCTACTGGTTCACCTTTATCTCCATGTTTATTAACCCTTTCAAAAAAGTGAAGCACATTTGTGAAGCAAGACTTGCCATAGGTAAAGCCATGCTGACTTTGTTCCATTAAGCCATACCTTTCTATATGTTCTGTGATTTTGATCTTTAGAACACTTTCCACTATTTTTCCTGGCACTGAAGTCAGGCTAACTGGTCTGTAGTTTCCCGTATCGCCCCTGGAGCACTTTTTAAATGTGGGGGTTACATTAGCCACCCTCCAGTCTTCAGGTACAATGGATGATTTTAATGATAGGTTAAAAATCTTAACTAATAGATCTGAAATTTCACTTTTGAATTCTTCCATACCCTTGGGGTGTATACCATCTGATTCAGGTGATTTACTACTCTTCAGTTTGTCAATCAGGCCTACCACATCTTCTAGGTTATCTCCCCAACATCCTCTTCAGTAAACACTGAAGCAAAGAAATCGTTTTAATCTTTCTGTGATGGCTTTATCTTCTCTAATACCCCTTTAAAGCCTTGAACATATAACAGTCCAACTGACTCCCTCACAGGCTTTCTGCTTCAGATAAATTTTAAAAAGTTTTTACTGTGAGTTTTTGCCTCTGCAGCCAACTTCTTTTCAAATTCTCTTAGCCTGTCTTATCAATTTCTTACATTTAACTTTCCAACACTTATGCTTTATTCTATTTTCTTCTGTGGATCCTTCTTCCAATTTTTGAATGAAGATTTTTTTTGGGTTGAATAGCCTCTTTCACCTCACCTTTTAACCATGCCTGTAATCCTTTTGCCTTCCTTCTACCTTAATGTGTGGAATACATCTAGACTGTGCTTCTAGGATGGTATTTTGTTTTAACAAGATCCACGCCTCTTGCACTCTTTTTACCTTTGTAGCTGCTCCTTTGTTTTTTCCTAACTATTTTTCTCATTTTATCAGTTTCCCTTTTGAAAGTGTAGCACTAGAGCCATGCATTTGCTTACTGTCCCTCTTCCAGTCATTAATTCAAATTTGATCATATTATGATCACTGTTGGTAAGTAGCCCCACCACCGTTACTTCTCTCACTAAATTCTGTGCTCCATTGAGAATTAGATCTAAGATTGCTCCCTCTCTCGTCTGTTCCTGAACCAATTGCTCCATAAAACTGTCATTTATTCCATCCAGGAACTTTATCTCTCTAGCATGTCCCACTGTTACATTTACCCAGTCAATATTGTGATAATTGAAATCTTCTGTTATTACTGCACTACCAATTTGCTTAGCTTCCCTAATTTCTCTTAGCATTTCACTGTCCTTCTCACCATCTTGGCCAGGTGGACAGTAGTATACTCCTATCACTATACTCTTCCCCGGCACACAAGGGATTTCTACCCATAAAGATTCAATTGTGCATTTAGTAACATAGTAATGACAGCAGAAAAAGACCAAAATGGTCCATCTAGTATGCCCAGCAAGCTTCCCAAGGTAGTAACTGCCGCTCTGTGCCGGTTAAGCTTTTTTATTTATTCCATCCTCTAGCCATTTAGTGATCTACAGTGTTTATCCCATGCCCCTTTGAAATCCTTCACAGTTTTAGTCTTAACCAAATCCTCCAGAAAGGCATTCCAGGCATCCACCACCTTCAGTGAAGAAATATTTCCTGACATTGGTTCTAAGTCTTCCTCCTTGGAGTTTCAAATCATGACCACCTAGTTCTACTAAATTGTTTCCAATGGAAAAGGTTTGACAACCATGGATCATTAAAACCTTTCAAGTATCTGAAGGTCTGTATCATATCACCCCTGCTCCTCCTCTCCTCCAGGGTATACATATTCAGGTTCTTCAACCTCTCCTCATAAGTCATTCGATGGAGACCACCCACCATTTTGGTCGCCCTTCTCTGGACTGCCTCCATCCTGACTCTGTCTCTTTGGGGATACGGTCTCCAGAACTAAACACAGTACTCCAGGTGAGGCCTCACCAAGGATCTGTACAAGGGGATTATCACCAGATATTCCTTTCTCTATGCAGCCCAGCATTCTTCTGGCTTTGGCTATCGTCTTGTCACACTGCTTCGTTGACTTCAGGTCATTACACTATCATCCCAAGTCTCTCTCCTGCTCTGTGCACATAAGCCCTTCACCCCCCAATGCATATAGTTCTTTCGGATTCCCACACCCCAGATGCATGACTCTGCATTTTTTGGCATTGAATCCCAGCTGCCATATCTTCGAACACTCTTCCAGGTTCCTTAAATCCCATCTCATTCTCTGTACTCCTTCCGGCATGTCCACTCTGGTGTAGATCTTAGTATAATCCGCAAATAGACAAACTTTACCTTCTATCCCTTCCGTAATGTCGCTCACGAAGATGTTGAACAGAACCGGTCCCAACACTAATCCCTGTGGCACTCCACTTAACACCATTCTCTCTTCAGAGTAGGTTCCATTTACCATCACCCATTGTCTTCTGTCTGTCAACCAGTTTGTAATCCATGCCAACACCTGGGAGCTGACTCCCAAGCTTCTCATTTTGTTGAGTCTTCTGTGTGAGACCATATCAAAAGCTTTACTAAAATCCAAGTAAATTACATCTAGCGCTTTTCCCTGATCCCGTTCTCTAGTCACCCCATCAAAGAAATCAATTACATTCGTCTGATAGGACCTTCCCTTGGTGAATCCATGCTGCTTCAGATCAAGCAACCCACCATATTGTAGATAGTTCACTATCCTTTCTTTCAGCAGAGTCTCCATTAATTTTCCCATCACCAAGGTGATGATAACCGGCCTGTAGTTTCCAGCCTCTTCTCTGCGCTCACTCTTGTGAAGAGGGACCACCACCGCTCTTCTCCAATCACTAGGCACTACACCCATTTCCAAAGATCTATTTAACAGGTCACACAGTGGACTCGCCAGCACATCTGAGTTCTCTCAGTATTCTGGGGTGAACCTCATCAGGCCCCATGGCTTTGTCCACTTTCATTTTTCTTAGCTCTTCCCATACATTATCTTCTGTAAATGGAGTTTTGTCTACTCCACCCCCTTCTACAGTCTTGATAACAATTGACGGTCCTTCTCCAGGTCGTCTTTTGTGAACACTGAACTGAAGTATTTGTTTAATATTTCTGCTAATTTATCATCTCTCTCCACCAATTGAACCTTATCCCCTTTTAATTTCACTATACCACTATGTACCTTTCTCCTTTCTCTGATATATCTGAAAAATGTTTTGTCACCTCGCTTTATCTCCTTGGCAATACTTTCCTCTGCCTGACTTTTTGCTTTCTTTATTTCTTTCTTCATCTCCCTCAGATTTGCCATATAATCCTCCCTGTGATCCACTTTTTGGGATTATTTGTTTCTTAAAAGCTGCTTTTTTTTTTTTTGCCACCTTCTTTGTGAACCAGATTGAATTCTTATTTCTCTTACTTTTGTTTACTTTTCTAACATACAAATGTGTTGCTTTTGTAATTGCTTCTTTTAGTTTGGCGTACTGTTTGACCTCTCCCATTTTCTCCCAGTATTCAAGTTCTGCCTCCAGAGATTTCCCCATTTCAGCAAAGTCTGTTTTTTTGAAGTTCAAAACTCTCGTCTTTAACACTTCCCCAGATCCTATTTGCAATATCAAACCATACTGTTTGATGATCACTGGTGCCCGGACATTAGAGACATTATCCCTGTTAGTGAGCACTAGATTAAGTAAAACTCCCTTCTTCGTGGGTTCCATTACCATTTGTTTGAAAAGAGCCTCTTGCAGGGCATCCACTATCTCTCTGCTTCTGTTAGATTCTGCAGAAGGGATTCTCCAGTCCACGTCCGGCAGATTAAAGTCACTAACAATCAACATTTCCCCTTCTTTCCCACCTTTATAATTTTTATTTATTTTATTTGTTGATTTTTATATATCGACATTCGTCGGAACATCATCATGCTGGTTTTGATCTTTGATCAGATCTCTGTCTAGTTCTTCCTTTTGAGTCGGAGGCCTGTACGCCACTCCAGTAAAAATGGATGTACCATCATATTTTTTTAGGACAGCCCATAATGCTTCTCATGCAGGATCGTTATCCTATTGGACTGTATGCCATCCCAGAAATACAGTGCCATCCCGCCTCCCAGATGCTCCTCTCTGTCATTGCAATATAATTTGTACCCCGGTATAGCACTGCCCCATTGGTTATCCTCCTTCCACCAAATCTCTGAGATGCCAAGTAAGTCTGTCATTTACTGCTATACATTCTAATTTTCCCATCTTACTTCTTAGAATTCTGGCATTAGCATACAAACACTTCAAAATGTCTTTTTGTTTGTATTTTCATTCTGCTTTTTAATTGATAGGGATAAATTGGAATTTTTTAGCTCAAGTGAGTTTTTAATTACAGGCACTTGGACTACTTTTCTTATTATTGGAACCTCACTGTTGGGATGCCCTAATTCTAATGCATCGTTAGTATCCTTTGAAGATACCTCCTTCTGAACCATGTACAACTGAGCGACTGTTGGCTTTCCCCTTAGAGCAGCTTTTAAACCAGAACAGTCTCCTTTTTAAAGGTTAGCGCCAGCAGTTTGGTTTCACCCTGGTTAAGGTGGAGCCCATCCCTTCAGAACAGACTACCCCATTCCCCAAAAGGCTCCCCAGTTCCTTACAAAACTGAATCTCTCTTCCTTAGACCATTGTCTCATCCACGCATTGAGACTCCAGAGCTCTGCCTGCCTTTGGTGACCTGCACGTGCTCCCCAGCACTGTCTAAAATCCTATCTAGGGTGATGCGTGAGGTCCGCCACCTTCGTACCAGGTAGGCATGTTACCCAGATGATCCTTGCGCCCACCATCCACCCATCTGTCTACATTCCTAATAATCGAATCATCTATGACAGCCGACCTAACCCTTCCCTCCTGGTCAGTAGCCCTGGGAGACACATCCTTGGTGCGAAAGGACAATGCACCACTTGGAGAGCAGGTCCTTGCTACAGGATCCTTTCCTGCTGCACCACATTGATGCTCTCCAATCATGAGACCTTCTTCCTCCAATGCTACCAGTCTTATCTATATACCTCTGTCTACCTCAGCTCCTCCAGGTCTGCCACTCTAACCTCCAGAGATTGGACTCTTTCTCTGAGAGACAGGCACTCTTTGCATCGGATGCACACATACAGCTTCTCACTGGCGGGTAAAAAATCATACATGTGACACTGGATGGAAAAGACTGGGAGGCCCCTAAGTTCAGATCCCTCCCGTAGATCTAAACAACTTATCTGATTATTTAGAGTCATCTAATTTTGAAATATCTGAAAGATCCACTTTACTAATATCTCTATTTACTGAAAAAAATCTCAGTATTGTTATGAAAAGTTATTTTAAGAAATCGAATGCATTATTCATGGGGCAAAGATTCAGGATTTTTCCAAGCTTAACGAAATCAACTCGGGAGAGAAGGAAGGGACTCTTGGCCTTGCTCCAAGATACCTTAGCAATTGGAGCAACCTTCTTCTAAAGGTTTCCGTATAAATGTATTGTCAAATATATTAGAGATAATTATATATTTTTTTTCACCAAAGCAGCTTTAAAAGCTTTATAGATTCTAAGAAGACAATGTTCCAAGCTAGTAATGTCTAAGCTATTTATCATCCTAAAATGGAATGTGTATGCCATGTAAGCTATGTCATTGCTATTTTTAGTTTTTGTGATTTTTCTCTTTTTTTTTTTTTTTTGTTGATCTCCTTCCCCCATATATGGTGGTCTAATGGGTATTGGGGTTTTTTTTTCGCATAAAGTGATTTCTTGTTTATTGTATTTTCCTTTTTATTTGAATTCATATTTCTGTACAAAGTAGATACTTTGTTATAAAGTTGTAATATTAATAAATTTAAAAGTAAAAAAAAAATTGGAGACAGCAAAGAATATCAGCTGAGTCTGTCAACCTGCTAATACAGTAATAACAAAACATAGCAGAAATGCAGGTGCTCACATTGCAAAGTCTGTCTGGCAGACTACACATTCCAGATGTTGACCAGATTGGTGCAGTGGATTGTTGGTGGCAGGCGCCTGGCCAGAAAGGCCACAGTGACGTAGAAGGATGGATCTTTGGATAACAGCCATGCTGGTGTTTGCGGCTGTTTATATTACTGTGGGAGTTTGTGGCTGTAAATGAGAGGGAAAGAGTACCTGGGTGTGAAGTAGAGGGGCTGTTACATGTTCAGCTACCTGGGAGAGTGGAGTACAGTGGACGAAGCAACACAAATGGTCTTGCATAAGGAATAATATTCTACCTCTGATAGCTGGGGTATATTCTTGGCAGTGTGGACCGTAATGACTGAGCAGACAGGATGAAGCGACTGGTCTTTTTCTGCCATAATCTTTTTTACAGTGTAATCTCTAATGAATATGTAAAGTATCTTATGGTGAGCAGTACTCCAGTTTCTTTAGGTATTCTATAAATAGATTGCATTATTCTTATAACTTTTGCCAGATTGTTGGATGAATGTGAGATGGATGCTAAAGGTTTAACGTATGGTCTTTTAAACTACAGAATAAACAAGACTGAAAACAGTTGTGAAGCATACTGGCATTCTTCAATTAAAATCAATAGAAAGGACAGTTGAAAACTGAAGTCATGCTGATGTTGGAGAGTATAGGGGAGCAAGAGACATAAGTATAGGATAGACCAATGCTTTTCAATCCTGCCTTTGGGGAATACCTAGCTGGTCAAGTTTTTAGGTTTTTGCAGTATGCAAATCTCTCTCACGCATATTCATTGTGGATATCCTAAAAACCTGACTGGCTAGGTGTGCCCCAAGGAGTGGGTTGAGAAGCACCGGGATTAGACTGCAGAAATGTTTTTGGTTTTGCATTTGTCTTTTTTTCTTTCTTTTATAGAGGAGAGAACATTTTAGAAAAACTATTTTCCCCATAAAGTTCTTGATATAGAATAAAACCAGAGGCAAAAACAGTATTTGAGGCTGGAAGGAAGCAGAGTCCGGAGTAACATAGGAAAGTATTTCTTCATAAAATGGGTGATGGTATCTATGTAGAGTAGCCTTCTAAGGCAGATAGTGGAAGCAAACAGTATTAGAAAGCAAAGATGATTACTGAACAGTAGGGGAAGCAAGGGTGAAATCTTAGACTAAGTTATATCTGCAGTATTGCAGCAGGAATGGAAAATGGGCACTCGAGATGGGTCTTGTAACATTATTTGTCAACATATTCCATGTTTCTGTGTTTAACAAACCAAGATATACCTTTTGCATGGTAAATGGTGAACATGATTTTTGATGGACTCTTAAACAACCAAACATATTTCTCTCAGGCATTGTGTTATTGTTTCATTAAATGCAGGCGTATAAAATAAACATAACAATTAATTGAATGTTGACTTTTCTCCCTTAGGGTTTGAGTAATTAAAATATATTTTGATCTGGCATATATCATCTATCCTCCTAGTATTTAACTGTAGGAATAAGCTTAAATCAATGACAAATTAATATTATTAAAATTTTAGTTGAAAATTTACTCCCTTGTGAGCTTAGTTCTGTGCCTTTTGTAGAAACCATATTTTTGCACATTAAGATTAATGAATACTTCACAACATAGGTTGCTGGATTCCTTAACCTTTTCTTGGTAGTGCAGTAAAATCACAACTTTGTAGAATCTGCCAACATATGTTGAAAACCCCTCCAGTGTCTAAATTAGAAAGAATATTGGGTATGTGTATGTTTGCGGTCTTAGGAGTTTGGTAGAGTTTATATCACCTCTGTTTGCTCCTTCGAGCATTCTCTGGGCTGCTCTAGGGAGCCTTGGATTATTGTTTAAAATTTCCAGTGTCTCCATACACAACTGAGATTCATCTCACAATACTCCTAGATTATGGACATTTGGCCTGGGAACTCATTTCAGTCTGTTTGCTCTACCCTTACATTAAAGCATTAGCTCCTCCCTTGGGTTCTTGGAATAATTTGAGCTGTTTTTCTTATCAATATTTATTTTGTGCTATGGCCTCTGAAAATTAACATATTTTACTGTGGGTGATTATTGTTTTGAGGTGGACAGCATTATTAGTTGAAGGAGACTAGCGCGTAGGGGATTTATCATGAAATTTAATTATATTGTGAGATGGGCTTTAATTATTATTTAGAATCTCCCTCTCCTTATGGGTGCTTTTTAAATTTTAATTTGTGATTGATTACTTATGTGTCATTATGTGTCAATATCTATTAAAATGGTGACAGGGTATATATAACTAGAATAAAAGGTTTAGACATATATATTGTACAAACCCCTTACTTAGAATATTTTTTATACCTAAGTCTAACTTGATCTATACAGCAGCTGGTATGGCACACTTATTTTTAGGACACCCAGTAGGTCCTAAAAGTACAGTTCAATGTTTGGTCAATCACATTTTCTATACTGTTTGACATGATTTTGCATGGACAGATAAACTTTCTCTGTGTCATGGAATTCTGGTTGACTGATACAGATACAGATGAATATCTTTCCACACTAGTTCCTTGTGGGAACAAGCAGCGATTCCCACAGGCCTGGAGGCAAAAATCAGTCTGACATCAGCCTTTCTTAAAACATGAACTTTATTCACAGCTTCAGTCATACACACAGCAATAGACTGACTTTACCTTCAGTGTACTCTCTCTCTACTCACAGTTGTACTGCTTTGTCTTAGCTCAGTGCTTGGACAGTGTTACGAACAGGAGCTGCCTTCCTCCCAGAGACCTGACCTGATCTTGTAATCCCCACCTGGATCCCAGTTTTTATTCCCCCTGTCTCTGGTTATGCCCTCTGAGTCCCACCTAACCCACAGGATCCCGCCCATACAGCATACTCTCCTTAATGGATTTAAGGTGGACCAGGTGCCTAGCCTGGTCCTGCACAGGTAAATAGGGGAACACTAGGGCACTGCCTCTCATACCCCTCCCCTCAGCTTGGACCCGTCCAGCCAAGTGTCCCTACTCCCTCCTGAATTCCATCCAGAAAAGTCCAAGACTTCCCAGTCCTTCCTCTGGCTTCCCACCAGCTACGCTTGGGAACAAGGACCTCATGACCTGCTCACCCCCATCTTGGAGTTACCCTTGACAAGAGGAGTAAAGTCTCATTTGAATGATGTTTCCTAAATCCAAATTGGTTTGGGAAAAGAATATCGTAGTCTTAAAAATGATTTACAAGTTGAGATAGCACTGCTTTTTCAAGAATTTTTGAGAGGACAAATTGAATATTGGACGATAGTTGTCCCAGTCATCGATTCTGCTATTTTATTTTTTTTAGGATTAGTTTAATGACAGCTTTTTATCCCATATGGAACAGATCCTTCTGATAGAGAATAATTAAGGTTGCAATTGTCAAAGTGATAACATTGTGTACTTTAAGGAACTGTCCGGGATTGGGTTACGTGGGTGATTAGCAGGATTAATTTTTGTAAGGATTTGACTAGTTTCAAGATTAGTTACTCTGAATGTGGTCCATTTAACCATGTGATTCTGCAGGTGCTTTTGTGCGGGAGCAGGTAGGGAATTGAGTTTCCAGTCTATTGATTTTATCTAATAAAGATGTTGCATATTCATTGCATGTGTTTGAGAAGTTTGTTTCTCGAGATGGAAGATGACAGGTCCTTAATTAAATGTTTAACAACATCAAAGAGCAATTTAAGAATTAAATAATACCCCATGAATCTTTTAGCATAGTAATCTTTTTTTGCTTTATTAGTTTGTGCACGGTATTTTGTTAGGAGAGATCTATATTTTCCTAGGGTTTCAGTAGACTGGCGTTTCCGCCATAGTTTCTGAAATTTTCTAAGGGTCTGTTTAATGCATCTTAAATCATTGTACTAGGGTTTAGAGGTTTTGCTTTCTTAATTATTTTTGTCTGGACAGGACGTAAGTTTTCAGCTATGTAATTGACAATCTGTTCCCAGGAATCAAATGCCAAAGAGGCATTAGCTTGATTTAATTCATGGCGCTTATTTTCCATTGATTCTGCAAGTACCCCTGTCTATCTCTTTCCTGAAGGTAAAACTTTGGTTATTATCTATACTTTTATGAGTTGGGTTGAGGAAAGAGATTTCTGCCTTTATTAATTGGACCAGGGTAATACAGTGTTGAAAGTATTGATTAGACAGTTCCTATTATTGGCAAATATTAGGTCTAGAATGTGACCCGCTTTGAGTAGCTTTTGAAACAAACTGGGACTATTCTAAAGCCTCCATTGTCTCTCTAAAAACGTTTCACAGGCTACTGTTCTAGGTGTTTTATCTACATTCAGGTTAGTCTCCCACAGTTAAGGTAGAGTCTGGTGATAGAAACACCTTAGCGAATAATTCAATCAATGGCGAGCAATTATTTTTTATCCTTGGTTTTAATTATTGGGTGATATCTGATATATCAGCTGTTTTGAAATATTTTATTGACTTTCGGAAATGAATAGCAATATGAGTTTCCTAGCGTGTAGCAGATGGACTCAGGACCAATGGGTATAGTGTACTCATGCTAGCAGTTGGAGACTGATCAGATTTCAATCTGACGTCAGCACCTAGTACATATACTCCTGCAGGAAGTGCAGATTCTCTGTATTTTTCCGTCTCCAAAGCAGCTTAGGAGCTATCTTCACGCTCACCGAGCGTTACAACAAAATTGAAGAACAAAATTAAAGAACAAAACATCCTGAAGACTAGCCCTGCACTCCTGCGGTGATACCCTCGGGTCCCTCCCCCAGTTGAGTTTCCCGAGGTGATTTCTGTGGTCCCTCGGAGGTGAGAGCCTCGGTCCGGTGGCCGACTCGCGGCAGGGACCTAGCCCCCGAGCGAGAAGGGCTCGGGCGCAGCACAGAGGCAGCCTCGGTCTGGAGCCGAATCGCGGCGAGGACTTAGCCCCCGGGCGAGAGGAGTTTGGGCGTGGCTGAGAGGCAGCGGGTGCATCCCCTCGAGTGCGGCGGTGAAGGTACTACCCTCTCCCCCCGCAGCCGGATACCGCCCGGGTCGAAACCGGGAAGCGCCGAAGACGAGGTAAGGCGTACATTTTCCTTTTAAACTGTCTCCGAAGATAGAGGAGGAGCAGGGTCTACCCACGTGGAGACCCTCTAAGGAGGTCGCCATATTGCCCACACGCTCGCCGTCGTCATCTTGTCTGTCTTCGCCACCCGATCAAGCGCACAAATAAGCTAAGCGCATATTTTAAGCTAGGCGCCCAGTAATTGGGCGCGTATTATAGGCGCCGATTTTTGGGCGTGTATTATAGGTGGCGATTTTGGGCGCGCATTACAGGCGCTGATAGTTGGGTGCGCATTATAAGCGCACATAATTTTTGGCCGCACCTCCTTAGGCGCACACTGCAAGGCGCATACCTACGGCGCAGAGCAAAACCGGCGCGCATATACCAGACGCAATGGATCGCATAAGAGCTTACGCGTCCACAGAAGCGGCACCTCCAATAATAGGCATAAAAGCCCAAGGCCTCTGCCCTGCATGCCACCTCAGAGCCACACAGAGCGAGGAAGCGGACGCCCTATGCGCACACTGTGAGGAGGCCCTGGGAGACCCAGGCCAGGGCCAGCCCCACCCGGGTCCCAGTGCTAGCTCCTTGGGAGGCACCCCGGAGCTAGCTGGCCCTAGTGATTCCATCCCTCAGACGGGGAACCCCAGGGAACCGGCGCCCCTCAACTTGGACCCGACATCGATCGCATGGGTGGAGTTATTTAAAGGGATTCATGCCTTTGTCAAGATGCAGACTGAACCCCGGGCCGGCTACCCATATGCTCCCGAAGACCCTCATGCCCCAGAACCCTTGAGGCCTAGGCACAGGCTCCCACCACCCAGAAGCCCCACCTACGGGGGACACTGATTTCTCCGAGGAAGAAGTTGAGCCCCTCGGAGGGAGAACTCCCCTCGGGGACGGAGCCGCATCGAACCATGAGACGCTTCTTCTCAAAGGAGGAGCTTCCGGACCTGGTATCTCAATGCTTGTCGGAGCTCGCCATCCCGGGCCAAAGCCCCCCGGGGGAACCCAGAATGAACACCCTGCTGGAGGGCCTTCAACAGACGTCCCACCATTTTCCCCTCTTACAGGCGGCGCAACAGCTAATTGACCTGGAGTGGAATACGCCGGAATCATCATTCAAAGGGGGTCGAGCCTTATCAGCCATGTACCCCCTGGACCCGGCAACCAAGGAGCTTTTGGCGTGCCCCAAGGTGGACGCCATGGTTTGCGCGGTCACTAAGCGCACCACCATACCAGTGGAAGGAGGAGCGGCCCTCAAGGATGCACACGACAGACACCTGGAAGCCATACTGAAACAGGCCTTTGAGGTAGCAGCCATGTCCCTACAAATTGCGTCCTGCTGTACCGTGGTGACACGCTCCTGTTTATCCCAAGCCAGGAGCAACACCCCGGGGAAGACATGGAACCGGCACTTTCGTTCCTCACTGACGCTGCCTCCGACCTAGTACGCACGGCAGCCAGAGGAGTGTCATCCACAGTGGCAGCCAGGAGACAACTCTGGCTGCGAAATTGGTCGGCCGACGCCTCCTCCAAGACACGCCTCACAAGACTGCCCTTCAGGGGATCCCTCCTGTTCGGCAGCGAACTAGAGAAGCTGGCTAACAAATGGGGCGACTCTCTCCAGTTCCTCGCCTACCAGAGGACAAGACGAAGAGAAACCAGCGTTCCTTCCCCAGGCCTTCCAGAGGCAGAAGTTCTCAGTGCTTCAACCCTTACAGGAACAACTTCCAAGCACCCCGCCCTACGGGCAGGAACCAGTCCTTTCGGAACAAACACAGCAAGAGGGGAACCAGCTCGGGCCCAGGCCCCAGCCGCACCCCACAATGAGATTCAGCCGACCCATCCAAGGGAAGAAGCCATAGGGGGCAGACTATCCCTATTCTACCGCAGATGGGTCGAGATAACTTCGGACAAGTGGGTCCTAGCCATCAGAGAAAGGGTACTACCTGGATTTCCTCCGAACCCCTCCGGACAAGTTCGTGGAATCTCCCTGCCATGACCCCCTCAAGAGGGCGGCAGTGGAAGCTACCCTGTCCAGACTACTGACCCTAGAGGCCATAACCCCGGTACCAGCACGGGAATTAAATTCCGGGCATTACTCCATTTATTTCATCGTACCCAAGAAAGAAGGTACGTTCAGACCCATCCTGGACCTCAAGTCAGTCAATCGACACCTAAGGCTCCCAAGATTTCGAATGGAAACCCTGCGGTCAGTCATACGTGCAATACAGCCAGGAGAACATCTCACATCCCTGGATCTGTCGGAAGCCTACTTGCACATCCCAATCCATCAGGAACACCAGCGCTACCTATGCTTCAAGGTCCTGAATCACCACTATCAATTCCGGGTACTACCCTTCGGGTCAGCCACTGCACCGCAGACCTTCACCAAGGTAATAGGAGTGGTAGCGGCGACACTCAGGAAGGAGGGAATCCTTGTTCATCCTTACCTGGACGACTGGCTGATCAGAGAAAAATCACCAGAAGAGAGCCACCGAGCAACCAACAGAGTCATAACTCTACTGGAAAGCCTAGGATGGGTAGTCAATACAAACAAGAGCTCCCTACAGCCATCGCAGTCGCTGGAATACCTAGGAGTCCGATTCGACACCAAGGAGGACAAGGTCAGTCTGACCCCCACAAGGAGATCAAAGCTGCGGGACCGACTCCAGAACCTGCTGAGCGCCACCCGGCCCACAGCATGGGATTACCTTCAAGTCCTTGGTCTAATGGCATCCACACTGGAAGTGGTACCATGGGCGCGAGCCCACATGAGACCCTTGCAGCGCTCTCTATCACGGTGGAGTCCACGTTCCCAGAACTACACCGTGCATCTTCTTCTACCGACCAGAGTTCGGATCCAGCTAAGATGGTGGCTGCAGTCCAACCACATGAGCCGGGGGTCAAGAATATCCTCCCCCACCTGGACCCTGCTCACCACAGATGCCAGCCTACACGGATGGGGAGCACACTGTGAAGAGCTAACCGCCCAAGGGCAGTGGAACAAAATCGAGTCGGGGTGGAATATCAACCGATTAGAGGCACGGGCAGTCCGGCTAGCCTGCCTGCGGCTTGCCCACAGACTTCGAAACAAAGCGGTCAGAGTGATGTCAGACAACGCCACCACGGTGGCATACATCAACAGACAGGGCGGAACCAGAAGCCAACAGGTATCCTTAGAAATAGCCCCCCTGATGACATGGGTGGAAGCAAATCTCCATGACATCTCCGCCGTCCACATCGCCGGGAAGGACAACACCACAGCAGACTTCCTCAGTAGAGAAAGCCTAAACCCGGGAGAATGGAAGCTGTCAACCACAGCCTTCAAGATGATAGTGGATCGGTGGGGGACCCCAGTCATGGATCTTCTGGCAAACAGATCCAACGCCCAAGTACCCAGATACTTCAGTCGCAGGCGAGATCCGCAGTCACAAGGGATCGACGCCCTGGTACAGACCTGGCCACCTGGGACCCTCCTATACGCCTTTCCCCCATGGCCCCTGCTGGGCGCAATCATTCACAAGACTCAGCGACACAGCGGTCTAGTTCTTCTGGTGGACCCGGACTGGCCAAGAAGACCCTGGTACGCAGACATGAGAAGACTACTTGCAGGGGACCCTCTACCCCTGCCCCCACACAGGGACCTACTACAACAAGGCCCCATCTTTCACGAGGATCCAGCTCAATTCTCTCTTACAGTCTGGCCATTGAGAGGGCCCGACTGAGGAAGAGGGGATACTCGGGGGCAGTAATAGATACTCTCTTCCGAGCACGCAAGTTCTCCACATCGCTAACATATATAAGAATCTGGAGAGTTTTTGAGGCCTGGTGCGAAGATCACAACATCGAACCACACTCCTCTAAAGTCCCAATTATCTTAGAATTCCTACAGAATGGACTCCAGAAGGGCCTGTCCCTCAACTCAATCAAGGTACAGGTGGCAGCGCTGTCATGCTACGGCCCCAGGAACAAGGGCGACAGCATTGCCGCGCACCCGGACATATCAAGATTCCTGAAAGGGGTCAAACACATTCGCCCACCACTAAAGTGGCCAGTGCCCCTGTGGAACCTCAACCTCGTCCTGGAATTCCTAGCGGGACCCGCCTTCAGACCCCTCCGAGGCCTGTCTCTCCGTCTACTAACCCTAAAAATGGTGTTCTTGCTGGCCGTATGCTCGGCCCGCCGCATTTCAGAACTACAAGCACTGTCCTGCTGTGATCCATTCCTCAGAATCACCCTGGGGACCATCCATCTACGCACGGTCCCATCCTTCCTACCCAAAGTGGTCTCACACTTCCACCTCAACCAAACCATTTCATTACCAACCACGGAAGGTGTGAAGAAGTCGGAAGAAGGCCAGTCTCTACGCCATCTCGACATCGGCAGACTACTTTTCAGATACCTGGAAATGTCAGAAACAGTACGAAAGACGGACCATCTGTTCGTCCTGCACAGCGGGAAGAAGCAAGGGGAAGCGGCCTCACGGGCGACCATCGCCCGCTGGATCAAAGAAGTCATCAAGGCGGCCTATGTAGAAGCGGGAAAACCACCACCTCTACAGGTCAAGGCCCATTCCACCAGAGCCCAGGCGGTCTCCTGGGCAGAAACCAGAATGCTGTCACCTGCCGAGATCTGCAGGATGGATGTTCAGGCTCGGGAGGACACAGCATTTGCAAGGGCAATCCTTATTGGACCACGGGCAGCCTCCCACCCAGTTCGGGAGTAGCTTTTATACATCCCATTGGTCCTGAGTCCATCTGCTACACGCTAGGAAATGGAGAAATTACTTACCTGATAATTTCGTTTTCCTTAGTGTAGACAGATGGACTCAGCAGCCCGCCCTCTGCTGCCGTTACGCATGGTCGTTCATCATATCAAGGTAAGCCATGCTTTTACTCATTATAGGGCATCCACCCTGCCGGGTTTCGACGCCTTCCGGTTGAGGACACTGGCGGTCTCCAGCTATAGTCGATCAACCAATTCAATCCAATTAGAATAAACATATTAAGTTAATCAATCGGTCAGTCACACATATATCCACAATGCTTTGCAAGGAAGAATACTGAGAATCTGCACTTCCTGCAGGGGTATATGTACTAGGTGCTGACGTCAGATTGAAATCTGATCCGTCTCCAACTGCTAGCACGAGTACACTATACCCATTGGTCCTGAGTCCATCTGTCTACACTAAGGAAAACGAAATTCAGGTAAGTAATTTCTCCATTTTTAATTGTTGGATGTTCTAGCCATCAGTGGTTTTGAAATATTTAAAATTTTTATTAGTATGGCTTTACTATTTATGATTTGTTTATATTGCATTTGGCAGACCGCGTGCACATCTCGCGGTCTACAGCCTTCACCTTCAGACCAGGCCCAGTTGTGTGGCCTCCCAACGCCTTGCTCCCCCTACTCAATGCCGCCCTTCACACTGGCTCCTGGACCCTGCTAGGCACTGGCAGGCATCCTCTGAATGCAGCAGGAAGCCATGCTACACCAGCTGGTCTCTCTCCTGTGGCAGGATACCACTGGAACATCGGGGCTTAGACTGCCTTACATGTTGCCTTCTTTCTTGCCTCCATAGGTGTGTGCATGGCCAGTTCCCCCATATTTAAAGGGCCAGTGTTGGGAATGGCCAGGCATCCCTTCTGATGACATCACAGCCTGGCTTCTGTATAAGACTGCTCCTTACGCCCCTTCCAGTGCCTCGGCAAAAAGTCAACTCCTCTTAGAGAAGTGCTTTGCCAGCGTTCCTGGGTCCTGCATCCTGCTTCCTAGTTCCTTTCTCTGCTGTGGTATTCCTGCGTCCTTGTCTTCTGTCCTTGCTTCCTGCTGTCTGGTTTGTCTCTGGTTCCTTTTGTCTGTCTCATGTTCCTGTGGTCCCTTATCTTTCTCCTCTTTGTTATTTTCCTTGGATTTATCTTCTGGCTTTGACCTTGGACTGGACCTCGACTCTGCTTGGTCTCTGCCTGCCACTGACCACAGCCTGTACCTAGTCTGCGATTGAACTCTGCCTGCCTCCAACCCTTGCCTTGTCCTGTCTCTTCTGCCTGTCGCCTGTTCAGATTGTGGCCCATGCCTAAGTCCAGCTGGCCCTGGCACCCAAGGGCTCAACCTAAGGGGAACAAGGGCTGGTACTGGTAAAGCTCCAGTTGGGCCTCTGCTCCTGCCAGCTCTGCTTGCCGGCGGTGGGGACCTGCAGGGCTCCTCACTGTAGGTTGCACCAATTTCGCCTTGGCTACTTCCACAACAGACTTTCGAGGCCATGGACCTGGCAGAGGCCACCACCCTTCAGGCCATCCCGGGCTTGGCCCACAAGATCCAGAAACAGTGCTTCCTCAATGTTGTGGCAACTTCCATTGAATGTTTTTTTATTGCTCAGCTGAAGTCTATGGCAATTCTCGCTGCACCGCCACCACTAGCAACACTTCCAATCACCCCAGCGGCTTCTAGTTGCCCCTCTATTCCTCTGCCATCACTGCCCCGTTACACCAGGTATCCGAAGCATTGTCAAGGTTTTATTAATCAGTGCTACATGCTCTTCTCACTCCAACTAGCTCTATTTCTAGGAAAAGCTAACAAAATCAAGATGGCAAAGCTTAGATTGAGCATCACCACTCTGGGAACATTCTGACCCGATTCTCCAAGATTTCCAGCAGTTCATTTTCACCTTCAAAAAGATCTTTGACCCTGGCCGCCAGGCTGCATTCAGTGCAGATCTCGTCCATCAGGTCTCTAGCAGATTCTGTAATAGTTCCAGACCTTAGCAATGGAACTCAACTGGGGGGGGGGGGGGGAGGACTGTTCAGGCCCCATCTTTCTCAAGGGGCTCTCATCTTGAATCAAGGATGAGCTGGCAGCTTGGGACCTCCCAGAATTCTTAGAGAGCCTCATTGACCAGTTTGGCAGGATAGATCACCACCTCTAGAAGTGTACCCAGGAGCTCAGTCTACCTTGGAGGCCAGTGACTGCAGGTTCTCATTCGCCACCACGACTGTCACCACCTCTAGTTGTGCACTAGGAGGAACTGATGCAGCTCGAACATGGACACCTATCCCCAGAGGAACGCCTACAGCGACATCAGTCTGGACTATGCCTTTACTATGGCGGTCCGGGGTACTGTATAGCACAGTGCCCGATCAGACCGGGAAACTTCTGAGCCTAGGATCCAGCAAGGGGCTGACCTTACGCTTTGACTCTAGCTCCCTAATTGATGCTCCCGATAATCATCTCCATGGCTGATATAAGTTTCTCCTTCCTGGCCCTCGTGGACTCCGTCACCAGTGGGAACATTCTTATGAAGGCCTTGGTGGACCACCTGCGTGTTCTGACTGTTCCTGAAAAGATTTTACTAGTAATTTCCTCCATTCATGGAGATCCATTACCTGGTAGAATTACTCTTACTATGGTACCGGTGATCCTGTGCATTGGCACTCTACACGACAAACAGATCACATTCCACGTCATTGATAAAACGATTCACCGCATCTTTCTGGGGTCACATTGGCATTAACTCCAATCACCACAGTTCAATTGGATCTCCCTGCAGCTCATTAAATTGGGCCTAACTGCCACAACTCTTGCTTAGAAAAAGTAGAGCTTCCACCATGCTGTCCCATGGTAGTCACAGTGGCTGGTATTCCTCCACCATACACTGATTTTTCGACGTCTTCTCTAAGAAGGCAGCAGAGTTTCTACCCCTTCCTAGGGACTTTGATTGTGCAATTGAACTGTTACCCAACACCAGTCCAGTCGCTTCCAGAGATGAAGGTGATAGAGTACATCCATGAAAATCTTGACAGGGGGGTTCATCTGTCCCCTCCACATCTTTACCCAGTGCAGGATGCTTCTTCGACTCCAAAAATGATGGGACAGTATGCCCCTGCATCGACTATCGGGGGTTTCAATGTAGTTACCAAAAAGGACCGATTATCCACTGCCCATAATCTCAGAATGTTGCGCCCGTCTGTTGCAGGTGGCTGCGACCTTTGCTGCTCACCACTTTTCTCTATATAGCTCCAAGTATGGGGAGAATGGCGGCCTCCACTTCCACCCGCCGACCCTCATGGAGTGCCCAGGATGACGTGGGCGCTCCTGGAAGCCATCTTACATCTGGGGTTACCTAGGCAGATGCGCACGCCTGCCCCCTTCTTAAACGCATCATGGTGGGAACCTCAGGGGCGTCCCCACCTCATGACGTCATCCGCTTACCATACTTAAACTCAGCTGACTTCTTCTTGCAATACAAGTTAGCAAGGATTCCAGTCCTGCTATTTCCGCCACACTGGAACTTCGTCTCGCTATCCTGCTGGGTGACCTAGGTACCCGCTCCTCGGGGGCCTTGCCGCACTCAGGGCTATCCGCTCCTTGGAGAGCCATTACTATTTGTTTCTTTATTCCATTGAGTTCCTGCATCGTCCTTGGATGACCCTTGCCATTCTGGTTCCGGCCCTCCTCTGTGCCTGATCTTCCATCTACTTCCACAGTACCGGTGTGAGTACAGCATCTGCTCTTCTACCTTTGTGGCACAGATGCTTGCGGGCCACTACCGGATCCCTCCAGTCTTGTGCAACTTCCCATCTGCTTCCGGCCTACCCTGCGCTGTGGACCACTACCGGAGTTGCCAGCACAAGCTGTGCCTAGAGAAGATATTCACCGGACTACTCCACACTGCAAATTACTATCGGACTGACCAGCTGCAGGTTACTCTCTCTGATCTGCTCCTCGGATCACCATTGACTGTATAATAAAGTTGTTTCCTCTGTTGTCCATCACTGCTGAGACCTTGCCTGTTGTGGTAAGTGCTCACAGGGCTCCTCCCTGTTGGCGGAGTCATCACTCTCCACGACCCAAGGGCCCACTACTAGTTCAAGACACAAAAAACATAACACAGAATTGTTCGATTGCCTGAAAGGGGTGAGAATTTTTACTCTATTGGACCTCTGAGGAGCTTAGTCTGGTCCACATCCATGCCAATGACTAATGGAAGACAGCCTTAAACATGAGGGACAGTCATTACGAGTACCTCGTGATGCCATTTGGTTTATGTAATTCCCCAGCAGTTCCAAAAGATGATGGAGATCTTCAGAGACCTCCTTTACTTACACCTATGTTGTGGTGTACCTTGACAACATCCTCATTTTTTCTAAGGATCTCATCTCTCATCGCCGCGCTGTCTGCCCAGTATTATTCAATGCCTCCGTGGCAACCAATTTAACACCAAACTGGAGAAGTATCTGAGAAAGAGCCTTCCCTTCCTAGGGTATATTTTGTCCAGTAAAGGCTTCACTAGGGACCCAGACAAACTCAAAAGTATCAGGATTGGCCCCAGTCAAGCAGGTTGCGGGCCCTACAAAGGTTTCTGGGCTTCACAAACTGTTATAGACATTTCATCGATAACTCCTTCAAGATCACAGCTCCTCTTACTGCCCTCATGTGAAAAGGGGGTAACACCAAGATCTGGTCACCTGAGGCTGTGACGGCCTTCTGAGACCTAAAATATGCTTTCCTACGAGAGCCATGTCTCTGTCATCTGGACCCTACTCGCCTCTTCATCGGCAAAGTGGATGCCTCCTTGGTGGGGTAGGTGCCGTCTTATGTCAACACCCTGCCAAGGGCACCCTGTACCCATGTAACTTCTCAAAAATTCTTCCTCACTGAATGGAACTTGTTTGCTCAGGATGACCAAAATAATTAGCCCTTAAAAGGAAAGGGAGAGCAATATACTTTCAGAAATGCTGAAGCAAAGAGTAGTGCCTTTTTTTTTTTTCTTCCTAAATAAGGACCCATCACATGAGCAACAGAACAAAATGAACAAAATCAGATTCAGTCTTGGTTAAAACAGTACGGTTCAAGGCTTTTCTACTAACTTATACATTAATTTGTATAAAGAGAAAACACCGAAGAAGCCCTGTCCAGGAAAGGCACCGACCATTCCTGCGACCGGGTCATCGAGGCCACCCTCACCCGATCAGGGTTTGGGAGTTGCGATTCTGCCTGTAAAGGTGGTCCCTCCGGCTATGCCTCTGCCTCCCTCTTCTGTTCCGGAGCCGGGGCTGCTTGCTCCAGGTCTCTGAGAAGAACTGGACCAGCTGGTCCAGGAGGCCATTGACAAGGCGATGCAACGACTCCAGGTCCCTTCGGCACACACCGGCACCGATTGTGGAACCGGTCATCGACCCGATTCCAGTAGTGCTGGCACCTCTGCTATCCCGGATGGAGGCGCTCATAACTGCCCTTCCACCAGTGATTCCCGGGTCTCTGGCTCTGGTGCGCTCCCCGTTGACAGCTTCATCGTGAGGAGAAACACCGTTCCGCATCCCTCTTCGGGAGTTTTGCCTCAGCCATCGATGCCAATTCGTCCCTCGCCACCGATCCATTCATCGGGGGCGATAAGTACATCGGCGCCATCGATGCCTTCGATACTGGCACCGATGCCGTCCACGGTGCCCCCGGAGATTCCTTCGATTTTCTCGGAGCCTCAGCCGGGGCCTTCGGGTATCCAACCCCCTTCTCATCCTACAGGTCAGTCTGCTGATCCTTATGACACCTGGGGTGATGATACTTCTTCAGACACCGATGACTTACCTTCACCTCCCTCTCCTACTGAAAGTAGAAAGCGTTCTCCTCCAGAGGACCTTTCTTTTATTAATTTTGTGAAGGAAACGTCAGAGTTGGTCCCTTTTCAGCTTCAGATGGAGCAGGATGATAGGCACCAGATGATGGAGCTCCTCCAGTTCCTGGATGCCCCTAAAGTGATCACTTCCATTCCCATTCATCAAGTTCTTCTTGACCTCCTCAAAAAGAACTGGGAAAACCCTGGATCCATTGCCCCAGTCCATAGAAAAGCTGACACTACCTATTTAGTGCAGTCAGCCCCCGGCTTTCAAAAATCTCAGCTCGACCACCACTCAGTTGTGGTAGAATTGGCTCAAAAGAAAGCAAAAAGGACGAAGCCTCACTCATCTACCCCTCCCTCCTGTTAAGGAACACAAGTTCCTAGACAATATTGGTCGACGAGTGTTCCAAGGGGCCATGCTCATCTCCAGAATTGCTGCTTACCAGCTGTATATGACCCAATACAATAGGGTCATCTTCAAACAGATACAGGACTTCTCTGAAACCCTGCCTGAACAATTCCAAGACCAGCTTCAAATCCTTATCATCAAGGGGTTTGAAGCAGGAAAGCATGAGATAAGAACAGCTTACGATATCTTCGACAGCTCTATTTATTTATTTAACATTTTTTATATACCGAGGTTCTAGTAACAATGTTACTAATCACTTCGGTTTACATATAATTTTGGGATGACATAACAAATGTGTCTTACAGAGAACAGGGAAATGAAACTTGGAAATATTAATTTACGAAAACAAATTATGAGAAACAAAAAATTATGAGAAACAAGGATATGGAACTTGGAAATATTAATTTACAAAAAACAAATTATGAGAAACATTTGAATTAAAGCATCTAGCATACTAGCGAATATTATCTGTCAAGTGAAGCAAAAAAAAAAAAAAAGATATGTAACATTAGGGAATAGTCGTTGGCAGGGGAAATTACATTTGATTGTGGACTAAATTAAGCAGTGGGACATTTGATGTGATGACTATGGTAGGAAAGTGACCAAGGTAGGATAGTGATAGTAAAGTCCAACTTAAACGAATGCTTGGTTGAAAAGCCAGGTCTTGAGTCTTTTTTTTTTTAAGTTAATTGGGCATTGTTCGAGCCTAAGGTCTGCAGGGAGGGAGTTCCTTAGGTTAGGGCCCGCTGTGGATAAGGCTCTTTTGTTAGAGGATATTTTGAATGGCGGTGCTTTTAGAGAGCCTTTTAGTGCAGATCTCAATGGACGGGAGGATGAATGCAGCTGCAAAGGGATCTTGAGATCTAGGTGTGAGGTTTTGTAGATAGATTTGTGGATGGTTGTGAGAGATTTGTAGCGGATTCTATATTTTATAGGAAGCCAATGGAGATTCTTTAAAATTGCTGTTTCGGCAAGACGATGGGCCTGGCTCAAATCTTCTGACCTTCACCCAGAAGTACAAGACAGGCTAGCTGACCTACCATGTGTAGGAGACAATCTGTTCGGTGAGCAGATCCAGCAAATAGTGGCTGAATTAAAGGACAATCATGAGACCCTTAAACAGCTCTCATCGATTCCTTCCGACTTCCCCTTAAGACAGCCCTTCAGGAAGGTCTCTAAGAAGTCATTCTTCCGTCCAAGAAAGTACTATCCTCCATCAGCAAGGTCCCGAAATACGAGACCTTATCAAAAGCCTCAGCCTCGCCAGGCCCGAAAGCAAAAGCCACAAGCAGCTCCCCAGCCAGGGCCTGCTTCCGGTTTTTGACTTTCACTTGGAGAGCAGCAGTCTGATTCCTCTGCCAAGCATACCAGTAGGAGGTCGATTGTGCCACTTTCACAACATGTGGCAATCAATCACAACCGACCAATGGGTGCTAGCAATCATTGCTCAGGGTTACCACCTAATCTTTCTTACTCTAACACCGGACTCACCACCTCTGCAGGCGTGGAGAGTATCCGACCATTCTGTCCTTCTGGAGCAGGAGGTTTCACTTCTTCTCCAGTTAAGAGCAATAGAACCCGTCCCACTCTCGCAGCAAGGCCTAGGGTTCTATTCCCGGTACTTTTTGATCCCCAAAAAATCTGGGGGGGGCTATGTCCAATTCTGGACCTTCGTGCTCTCAACAAGTACCTCCAGCGGGAAAAGTTCAAGATGGAAACCTTGGGCTTGCTTTTACCTCTTCTACAAAGAGGAGACTGGCTCTGCTCTCTGGACCTCCAGGACGCATACACACACATTGCGATCACTCCAACTCATCGCAAGTACCTCAGGTTTTTAGTAGGCCCAAAGCACTATCAATATCGAATGCTTCCTATCGGCCTAGCGTCTGCACCACGAGTCTTCACCAAATGTCTCATAGTTGCAGCTTTCCTCAGGAAAGAAGGTGTGCACGTCTACCCCTATCTGGACGACTGGTTAATCAGAGCTCCAACCCAGCAAGCCGCTCTGTTGTCCCTCGATTTCACTCTATACACTTTAATTTCTCTAGGATTTCTTGTCAATTACGGGAAATCCTATTTAACCCCATCTCAAAACTTGTCATTCATTGGGGCAGACTTGGACACTTTACAGGCAAAAGCCTTTCTACCTCGACAACGAGCGCTAACACTCGTGGTCCTCGCTCACCAGTTGCAGTCTCAACATACAGCAACAGCTCGCCAATTCCTCGTCCTGCTAGGACACATGGCGTCCTCCGTCCATGTTACTCCAATGGCTCCCCTGGCCATGAGACTCATGCATTGGACTCTGAGGTCACAATGGATTCAAGCTGTTCAGCCTCTGTCGACCATTGTCCACATCACCAACTCACTCCGTCTGTCTCTCGCCTGGTGGAAAGATCAGACCAATCTCCTCCAGGGACTGCCTTTTCAAGTGCCAGATCCTCAACTCATTCTCACCACCAACTCTTCCAACCTTGGGTGGGGAGCCCACATGGACAATCTACAGACCCAAGGATCTTGGTCTCCACAGGAAGTCAAACATCAAATAAACTTCCTAGAACTTCGAGCAATGCAATATACTCTCAGGGCTTTTCAGGAACGCCTATCAAATCACGTCATCCTGATTCAGACGGACAGCCAGGTGGCCATGTGGTACATCAACAAGCAGGGAGGCACAGGCTCCTTCCTCCTGTGTCAGGAAGCTGTGCTGATTTGGGCGGAAGCGCTCTCCCACTCAATGTACCTCAGGGCCACCTACTTGCCAGGAGTGGACAATGTCTTGGCAGACAAACTGAGAGGTCTCTCAACCCCTCGGTAGCGACCTCCATCTTTCGCCAATGGGGATACCCCCAGACAGACCTCTTTGCGTCCCCTTCAGAACCACAAAGTGGACAATTTCTGCTCCCTCATTCGGAGCGAGCACTCTCAGCCCAGAGATGCATTCTCCCTCTCATGGGCAACCGGTCTGCTCTATGCATTCCCTTCACTTCCTCTTCTTTCGAAGACTCTTGTGAAGCTACGTCAGGACAAAGGAACCATGATCCTGATAGCACCTCACTGGCCACGCCAAGTGTGGTTTCCCATACTCCAGGATCTCTCCATCCGCAGGCACATTCCCTTGGGAACGGACCCACATCTGATCACTCAAAACGACGGATGCCTACGCCATCCCAATCTTCAGGCCTTGTCCCTGATGCCATGGATGTTGAAAGGTTAATCCTTCAACCACTTAACCATTCAGATTCGGTTTCTCGTGTCCTGATTGCTTCACGAAAGCCTTCCACAAGAAAATCTTATTCCTATAAGTGGAAAAGGTACACATCATGGTGCACTTCGCAGTCCCTTGATCCCTTTTCCTGTCCATTCCCAAGGTTTTTGGACTATCTCTGGCATTTGTCAGAGTCAGGTCTAAAGACCTCTTCCATCAGAATGCATGTCAGTGCGGTAGCCGCCTTCCATAAAGGTGTCTGGGATGTTCCTATATCAGTACACAACCCCTTGTAACACACTTTTTAAAGGGCTTGCTCCATATCAAGCCACCTTTACATCCTCCGGCCCCTTCTTGGGACCTTAACCTGGTTCTTGATCGGCTCATGAAACCACCATTCGAGCCTCTTCACTCCTGTGACCTAAAATCTCACATGGAAAGTGATTTTCCTTTTAGCTATCACTTCAGCTCACAGGGTTAGTGAGTTACAGGCCCTAGTTACCTATCTCCTTACACTAAGCTCCTGCAGGACCGGGCGGTACTCCGCACTCACCGTAAGTTTTTACCAATGGTAGTTTCGGAGTTTCACATTAATCAATCCATCATACTACCTACCTTTTTTCCCAGGCCCCATTCCAATCTAGGGGAACAGGCTCTGCATACCCTTGACTGTAAACGGGCTCTAGCTTTCTATCTAGTCCATACACTTGCCCACAGGAAGAGCACTCAGTTATTCTTCTCTTTCCATCCCAACAAATTAGGGCAACCTGTGGGTAAGCAAACTCTCTCGTCCTGGTTGGCGGACTACATATCTTTTTGCTACCAGCAAGCAGGCATTCCTTTTCAAGACCGTGTTAAAGCACACTCTGTGAGGGCCATGGCGACTTCAGTAGCACACCTAAGATCGGTGCCGCTTCCTGACATTTGCAGGGCTGCCACCTGGAGCTCTCTCCATACCTTCGCAGCCCACTATTGCTTGGACAAAGCCGGAAGACAAGATTCCATCTTCGGCCAATCTGTCCTGCGTAACCTATTTCCAACGTGACGTACCAACACCCTTCCGCCTGCCCGGTGGGGTTCAGGATGCCCTCTACCAAATTCCAACCCAGTTGTTGTGCCTGTTGCACGCCGTTGGGTATATTTGTGCATGTTCGGACATCCTCGGCTCGGTACTCACCCATATGTGAGGACTACCATCCTGCTTGTCCTGTGAGAAAGCAAGTGTTGCTTACCTGTAACAGGTGTCTCACAGGACAGCAGGATGTTAGTCCTCACGAAACCCGCCCGCCGCCCCATGGTGTTGGGTTCGTAACGTTTTGTTTTATTTTTTCGGCACTGCCTGTAGCTATCAAATAAGACTGAAGGGGGTCCCCTGCTGGCTGCAGGGTTAATGCCATGCTGGGCATGCCCAGTAGGGGCCAGTCAAAGTTCTGGAAACTTTGATAGAAGTTTTCCATGATTGGGCTCCATCCTGATGATGTCACCCATATGTGAGGACTAACAACCTGCTGTCCTGTGAACACCTGTTACAGGTAAGCAACACTTGCTATGCGTTTATTTTTTGGGCAAACTAGTTTAGCATAGGTTTTTGTCTCAGTAGTTGTAGGTTCACAGAGAGAGTGAGAGGGAGGGGGCGTATCTTTCCTCTCAGGCTCATAGTTATCCCATTCATCTTCCTGTTTCTCCTTTTGTAATTGCTGCTATTATAATGGCATTTGGGATTAAACCTGCCTGAGCCTGACACACAATACTTTTTAGTTGTTCACTAGCACTTTTTTCAATAGCTGTCCTACATTGGCTTGAGGCTAATATCAATTGCTGTGCTAATCAAAAAGCTCTTATCTTGCAAATTATTTAACAGTTCAGCATTCCCTTTCATCAGAAGGGTAGAGTGCTTTAATGCCTCATCCCATTCATTAGAAAGCCTTTTACAAACTGAAAGAAGCAACCAGCAAGCTTACAAACGATGTACAGGATCCCCCAGTTTTAAACTCGAAAGACAGTCTGTAATTGTAAGCAGGAGGGTCTATTTTTTTGTCTAGTTCTTTATTCTAGGACTCTGCCAATACGTTTGTTTTCATAAGGCAGTTAGCTACCCACCGGTGAGAGATTGTATGTGTGCACCCTGTGCAAAGAGCTCCTGGATCTCAGGGAATGAGTTTGATCTCTGGAAGCTAGAGTAGCAGACTTGGAGGAGCTGAGGGAGACAGAGAGGTACACTGATGAGACCTTCAGGGACATAGTAGCCAAGTCCCAAATCTAGTCTGGCAGCCCCAGTGCTGCCTTGGATCAGAAAAGTCTCCCAGTAGGAGAACATCACCTTGGTGTAGCAGGAAGTGATCCTGTAGCAAGGACCTGCTCTCCAGGTGTCCTCTTGCACTGAGGACAAGTCTCCCAGGGCTACTGCCCAGGAGGGAAGGGTTAGGCTAGCCATCATAGTTGGTGATTCGATTATTAGAAATGTAGATAGGGTGCCTGGTGGACATGAGGACCGCCTGTAACTTGCCTGCTTGGTGCGAAGGTGGCAGACCTCACGCGTCACCTAGATAGGATTATAGGCAGTGCTGGGGAGGAGCCGGCTGTTGTGGTACATGTGGGCACCAACAACATAGGAAAATGTGGGAGAGAGGTTCTGGAAGCCAAATTTAGGATTTTAGGTAGGAAGCTGAAATCAGAACCTCCAGGGTGGCATTCTCTGAAATGCTTCCTGTTCCACGTGCAGGTCCCCAGAGGCAGGCAGAGCTCCAGAGTTTCAATGTGTGGATGAGGCGATGGTGCAGGGAAGAGGGATTCAGCTTTGTAAGGAACTGGGGAAACTTTTGGGGAAAGGGGAGACTTTTCTGAAAGGATGGGCTCTACCTTAACCAGAGTGGAACCAAGCTGATGGCACTAACTTTCAAAAAGGAGATAGAGCAGCTTTTAAACTAGAACAAGGGGGAAAGCAGACAGCCACTCAGCAGTGCATGATTCGGAGAAATGTATCCTTGAAGGATACTAATGAAACAGGAGAGTTAGGGCATCCCAACAGAGAGGTTCCATTAAAAGCAAACATAGACCATATGCCTATATGTAAAAAATCACCAAAGCTAATGATTTCTGAATTATCCCAAACAACTGAAAAGCAGGTTGTTTAAAAAAAAAAACAAAAACAAAAAAAAACACACTGAAATGTCTGTATGCCAGAAGTCTAAGAAGTAAGATGGGAGAGTTAATTTATAGCAGCAAATGATGAGATTGACATAATTCTCTCCACGAGGCCGGCCCTCGCCTCCTTTGCCCCCTCCACTGCGATCGGCGGCGACCCACCGGGGTCAGTGGAGGCTCGACTCAACTTGCTGCCCCAGCACGCTGGACTCGGACGCCCTCAAGACCCGCCCCGCGGCCCGCCCAGCCGCCGCCGACATCGAGCAGCGCCTGTAGGGAACTTAAAAACTGCCTACCCTAGGCGCCGCGCACCTAGTGTTAGTGCGCCCCTCTGTGCTGTCCCCACCAGCTCCCGCTACTTCCCGCACCCCCCACCTCCTCCCCCCCCCCAAGCGACCACCACCAACTGCCCATCAGATGCCCCCCGTGCTTCCACCCCCTGAATAATCCACCCCCCAACCAGCACGTCTCTGCCAGCACTGCCCCCCCGACCCAAGCCCCACCCACCCAAACCAATGATACCAGCCTTCCCCCACTGCCACTCCATGCACACCTGCCCCAACCTCCTCCCACCCCAATGCAATTGCCCCCCAACCACCAGACATCTCACCCTCTCACCCCAGACGCCTCACCCCTATCCCCACCACCCGCTACAACCCTTTCACCGCCCTTACAATAATATTCCTACTACTACTCATCAATGCACAATCTATCACCAAAAAAAATCCCATCCTTCACGACCTCCTGACAGACAACCACAACGACATCCTATGCATCACCGAAACATGGCTCAAAAAATCTGACACAGCCCTAATCAACCAATTGCCACACGCAACTCACAACATCTTCTCACTACCCAGACCACAAAAAAAGGAGGCGGCCTTCTCAGCCCGCAAAAAGCTCAACATCACGTGCATCCCGATCACCCCACCCCCCCCCCCCCCTAGAAATAGGCCTATTTAAATCTAAAAACCTCCAAATACTATTACTATACGCTCCTCCCAACTGCCTAAATCAAAACCTCTCCCCCCTCATCGAAACCATCTCATCACAGATTAACATGGACCTACCAGCTATAATATTGGGAGATTTCAACCTCCACATGGACCCCTCCCCACTACCTCCACCATGCAAACTACTCCTTGACACCCTGAACGCTATGGACTTCAAGCAAATCATTCACTCCCCAACGTATAAATCAGGTCACACCCTCGACTTGATCTTCATCACAGCAAAATCTCAACCAACAACAGTCCACCCACCACCACCAGCATTCCCTGGTCTGACCATAAACTCATCCAGGTCACACTACTCCTCAAAGCTCACCAGCCCTCACCAAGCAACCCCAAAAAATACATCCACTTCCCCAAACCATGCCCCAGCCACGTCATCGCCGAACACTTCCCCCATGCCCTAAATACACTAAACCTGGCAGATCCAAACACCGCCATCAACTCCTGGATGGTCATCAATGCTGAAATTGCCAAAACCAACTGCCCCATCATATCCAAAATCATCCCCATCAACAACGCACACAAAACTCCATGGTACACCCCCAAACTGAAAAACACCAAAAGGCTCCTCCGGCAAGCTGAAAAAACTTGGAGAAGAAATCCCATGCCTCCTCACCTCGACAGATACAGAACACTCCTCTACATTTACAGAACCAACACCGACAAAGCCAAGCGTCAATTCTATGGAAAAAAAATTCATCAGCACCAACATAACCCAAGAGCACTATTCGAACTCGTTGCAAAACACACAAGCCAACCATCTCTCCCCAGCATCAGACGGCAACACAGACATGCAATGAACTTGCCCGATTCTTCTATGAGAAAATCTCCAATCTCATACCTCCCAATCTACACACAAAAGAAGAATCACTATCCCCACCCAGCGAAACACCAATCATCTGGTCCAACTTCGAGCCCATCACATCTACCGATAAAGAAGATCATCCAGAAAATAAACCCAGCATCACACCCCATCGACACAATCCCAGTCAAGACTCTCAAATTCATCCCAGAAATCATTGCCAAACCCATCGCAGACATAATCAATACCTCACTTGAACAAGGCATCTTCCCCGAAGCGCTGAAATGTGCTATAATTAAACCAATCCTCAAAAAACCACAGTTCAACCCTTCCGACCTCTCCAACTATAGACCTATCTCAAATCTCTCCTTCATATCCAAGATCATCGAGAAACACGTGGACCTCCAACTATCCGAGTACCTAGAAAATCACAACTTCCTGTTCTACAATCAACACGGCTTCCGAAAATCCCTAAGCACCGAGACCCTCCTATTATCTCTCACAGACACAGCCCTGAGAGGTATAGATACCGGTCGCTCCTACCTACTCATCCTACTGGACATCTCTGCCGCCTTTGACACCGTAAACCATGACATTCTCATGACTCGACTGGTGGAGATCGGCCTAAGAGAAAACACCTTCAACTGGTTTCAATCTTACCTATCCAACCCATCCTACAAAGTTCAACTCAACAGCTGCGAATCTGACCAATACCCACTGCCCCACGGAGTTCCCTAAGGATCCTCCCTCTCATCAACCCTGTTCAACATATACATGCTCCCGCTTTGTAAATTCCTCACCAGCCTGAACCTCAATTTCTACATCTACGCAGATGACGTCCAGATTCTCCTCCCCATCAAAGAAAGCTTAACCAACACCCTCGCACTCTGGGACACCATTGCCACCCAAATAAAGAACCTTCTCTCGCAGATCTCCCTCACCCTCAACCACAAAAAAACTGAAATACTACACATAACTAACAAACCCTCTACCAGAACCGACAGTGACTTCTCCTCCAGCCAACCTCTCACCCCCCTCACCAATGAGGTCAGAGATCTCTGCTTCACCCTAGACTCCGATCTCAATATGAAAAAACACATCAGCATGACAATCAAAGAGGGCTGCTACAAGTCCTCAAAACTCAAACCTCTCCTCTTCCGCCACGATTACCGCACAGTGCTACAATCCCTCATACTTTCCAAGTTGGATTACTGCAACTCCCTCCTCACCGGACTGCCTGCCTCCACCTTAAACCCCCCCCCCCCCCCAGCTGCTAAAAAATGCAGCAGCCAGATCTCTCGCAAACATCAACCGCTCAGCACACATCACCCCTATACTAAAAGAACTCCACTGGCTCCCCATACCACACCGATCACAATACAAAATTCTCACCTTACTTCATAAAACCATCAACAACCAAAACGTCAAGTGGACCTACGACCCTCCCCAACTATTCCACAGCCAGAAAAATCTACGATCTCAAAACACGAGCCACCTTATCCCCCTCTCTTCCACCAGACAATGCTCTTTCTCTGTAGCTGGCCCCACCCTCTGGAACAAGCTTCCTCCCCAACTCAGACTGGAACCCTCCATTCACGCATTAAAAAAGAAATTGAAAACCTGGTTATTCCAAAACGCCTACCAACTCCCCACTTAACCCCCCCCCCCCCCACCCCCACAGCCCACCTCTTTCCCTTCCCCCTCCCTCCACTCTCATTCCTTTTAGACCCCTCCCGCAATCTCTTTACACACCACATCCAACTTTGAGACCCCCCCCCCCCTTAACACCCACCGTCCCCTTGTTTAAATGTTTATCCTGGCTACATGTACCGTCTCTCCTGTTTAACCGTTTATTCTGGTTACTTGTGCCCCCTCAAGGCTTTCCGCCACTAGTTTATTAAAGTTCGCTCCCTAATTTCTCATTACCCTGTAACCTTAGTTCCAACCACAGTTATTGTTAAATGTGAAATAGTACGACCTCTAGTCATACTATTCCAATTGTTGCCATGTGAACCAATGTGATGTACACCAACGAATGTCGGTATATAAAAGCAATTAAAAAAAAAAATAATAATTGGCATCACAGAGACGTGGAAGGAGGATAATAAATGGGACAGTGCTATATCAGGGTACAATTATATCGCAGTGATAGGGAGGATCAACTTGGTGGGGGTGTGACACTTTGTCCGGGAGGGTATAGAGTCCAACAGGATAAAGATCATACAAGAGACTAAATGCTCAGTAGAATCTATATAGGTAGAAAGCACAAGTGTGTTGGGTAAGAGTATAGTGATAGGAGTATACTACTGTCCACCTGGACAAAATGGTCAGACAGATGATGAAATGCTAAGAGAAATCAGGGAAGCAAACCAATTTGGCAGTGCAGTAATAATGGGAGATTTCAATTACCCCAGTATTGACTGGGTAAGTGTAACATCAAGACTTGCTAGAGACACAAAGTTCCTGGGTGTAATAAATGATTGCTTCGTGGAGCAATTGGTTCAGGAACCATCAAGAGAGGGAGCTATTTTAGATTTAATTGTTAGTGGAGCACAGGATTTGGTGAGAGGTGACGGTGGTGTGGCCACTTGGCAACAGTAATCATAACATGATCAAATTTAAACTAATAACTGGAAGGGGAACAATAATTAAATCTGCAGCTCTAACACTAAACTTTCAAAAGGGAAACTTTGATATAATGAGGAAAATAGTTAGAAAAAAACTGAAAGGTGCAGCTGCAAAGGTTAAAAGTGATCAACAGGCTTGGACATTGTTTAAAAATACAATCATAGAGGTGCAGTCCATATGTATTCCACACATTAAGAAAGTTGGAAGGAAGGCAAAACGATTACCGTCATGGTTAAAAGGTGAGGGGAAAGAGGCTATTTTAGCCAAAAAAAATCCTTCAAAAATTGGAAGAAGGATCCATCTGAAGAAAATAGGATAAAACATAAGCATTGTCAAATTAAGTGTAAAACATTGATAAGACAGTCAAAGAGAGAATTTGAAATGAAGTTGGCCATAGAGGCAAAAACTCATATTAAAAACTTTTTTAAATATATCCAAAGCAAGAAACCTGTGAGGGAGTCGGTTGGACCATTAGATGACAGAGGGGTTAAAGGGGCTCTTAGGGAAGATAAGGCCATTGCAAAAAGACTAAATGAATTCTTCCGTGTTTACTAATGAGGATGTTGGGGAGATACCAGTTCCGGAGATGGTTTTCAGGGGTGATGAGTCAGATGAACTGAACGAAATCACTGTGAACCTGGAAGATGTAGTAGGCCAGATTGACAAACTAAAGAGTAGCAAATCACCTGGACCAGATGGTATGCATCCTAGGGTACTGAAGGAATTAAAAAATGAAATTTCTGATCTGTTAGTTAAAATTTGTAATCTATCATTAAAATCATCCATTGTACCTGAAGACTGAAGGGTGGCCAATGTAACCCCAATATTTAAAAAAGGTTCCATGGGCGATCCAGGTAACTATAGACCAGTGAGCCTGACTTCAGTGCCAGGAAAAATAGTGGAAACTATTCGCAAGATTAAAATCGTAGAGCATATGGAAAGACATGATTTAATGGAACACAGTCAACATGGATTTACCCAAGGGAAGTCTTGCTTAACAAATCTGCTTCATTTTTTTGAAGGGGTTAATAAATATGTGGATAAAGGTGAACCGGTAGATGTAGTGTATTTGGATTTTCAGAAGGCATTTGACAAAGTCCCTCATGAGAGGCTTCTATGAAAACTAAAAATTCATGGGATAGGAGGCGATGTCTTTTTGTGGATTAAAACTGGTTAAAAGGTAGGAAACAGAGTAGGATTAAATGGTCAGTTTTCTCAGTAGAAAAGGGTAAACAGTGGAGTGCCTCAGGGATCTGTACTTGGACTGGTGCTTTTCTATATCTATCTATCTATCTATCTATATATAATCTCTCTCTATCTCTCTCTCCTGCTTTTTAGCCAGATAAATTGGCACTTGTCTGGTTAAGTGGCATTATTTAGATGGATAGGTTGGAACTTCTCCAAAAAAGCGCTGCTAGTAAGTCAGATTGGAATTTATCTAGATTAGAAGTGTAATTGTTATACTCACATTTTTACATCTAACTATAAAAATATATGCGTGGATATTTTTTCCGTCGATTTAAGCAGGGCATTTAGCCATGCATAATGGGTGACATCATCCGTGATGTCACAAAGGCGGAGCTGTCTCTCTAAGCTCAAAGAGCTTTGAAGTGCACATGTGTACGACTTCCCGCGCTCCTCGAGCTCTCCCTCAGTTGGTTTTCCAAGATTTTGTTTTCCGCGGCACTGCACGGACATGTAGAGCTCTCGCTCTCTACCTCAGAGGAAAAACTTCAAAACTCGACGAAAGAAAAGTAGAAAAGTAGAAAAAATGCCTAAAAGTCCCAGATTTAAACACTGCTCATGCAGTAAAATCATGTCGGCGACCGATGGGCATAACTATTGTTATATGCCTTGGTCCCGATCATGATCAAGCAGCATGTAGGGACTGTGGGGAAAATGTCCCCGCAGGCCAGAAGACAGAGGGCAGAAAAGATGGAGAAATTGAGGCACTCCTATGCCCCTTCTCCAGTGAGTAAAAGATCAACGAAGTCCTTTCCGTGTAAGCAAAAATCCCGGTCCGAGACTTCGACGCGTGCATTCGGCTTCGGAGGGCCGTGCACTGGGTCGTCCACCATGCAGATTGCATCGAGGGTCACTTCCGACACGACGCATGCGCCATTGTGTCGGATCACCCTACTCTGCCTCGTTCGGCGCATGCGTCGACTACAACGCATCTAGAAAGACCACGACACAGCAAAGAAGTCTACGACGCATCTAATAAAAATATGACGCATCTCACTCATAGTCATAAGCTGACTCCAGAGATCCCAAAATCAACACCAGAGCTGCCTGAAAAACCAAAGAAGTCTGCGTCAAAGACGAAACATATTACACCTCAATCTGAAGTGTCATCTTCAGCCAGATCTGCTGCACAGCATTCTGCACCTTTACATCAGGATCCCCACTCTCCTTCATAGATATTATCAGACCTTATAATCGAGGAACCAACTGGTCACTGGGACTCGACACTGGACATACTTTCCCATCCACGTCCAAAAAAGAGATGGTCATCTCCACTATCTAAAACACCGGTCAAATGTCTTAAATCTAAAAGACTATCTGACCATCCTTCTCGCCTAACGGCTGAAGAAACGATGATTCAAATCACTTCACTTCTCTTTTGCATAATTTTTTCCAGGGATTATCTTCGGATCCAAATATTCTCCCACAGGTTCCTCAAGTTCCTGCATCGCTGAATGTTTCTCCTCCAAATCTACCTTCTCAGACACATACCACTTCTCCAGTTTTCTCTCCCCCATCATCTCCAGGGAGTTCAACAGGTATCCCTTCAGACCCTCCGCAAGAGTTACCTCAGCCAGCATCACCTCCTGAAGATCTTACTTACGCTAAATTCTTGGAGAAGCTGGGTTTAGCTCTTAACATAGAGACACGCAAGCTTCCAGACCCAAGATCAAAAGCAATGGGAATCTTTACAAATTTTGGATGTTCCATGTGAACCAACCACTCTTCCTTCACATCAAATTCTAGAGGGCCTCATGGACAAGGCGTGGGATACCCCATTCCTCCTACCTCCGGTTTCCAAAAAGCTGGACTTAAAATATAAAATGCAAAAGACACCCTACTATTCGAATCTGCAAATCCCTCACAATTCAATAGTTGTAGAATCGGCAATGAAGAGAGCCAAAAAGACCAGGCTTTACTTGAATACGCCTCCCGGAAAAGATAAGTTGTTGGATGATTTTGCAAAAAAGATTTACCAGAAATAAATGCTGAATTCTCGCATTAATCAACACCAGTTTTATATTATACAATATCTTTTCAACTGTACGCAAAAACTACAACTTTTACTACACACTGCACAAGGAGACTCTGCCTTGCCTCTGCCATTTCTAGATTTGCAGGAAGGTGTACGTCATTTACTATGCACTTCTTATGAAGCCTTTGACACTTCATCACGTTCATCCGCAACTTCAGTCTCCAGCCAGACATCTCGCATGGCTTCGAGTCAGCAGTATACGTGATAATGTTCATGACAGTCTGGCTAATCTACCATGTAGGCCAGACAATTTATTTGGAGACAAATTACAAGAGACCGTATCTCTAAAGAGCAAAATATTGCAGTTCCGTCTTTGATGACTCCCTTAGACACACCATCTACGTCCAGGCGTTATTTCCCCCAGTATAAAAGGGGCTATTATTACCAGAGGCCATATCGATATTATCAGCCCTATCAAACTAATTATAGACCTCAGCCTTCCCAACAACAACGGTTTCAATCACAAAGACAAAGACCACGGCAGAGAAACCAAAGGCCGCAAAAACCTCGGACTGCTCAACAGCCACCTAAACAGTCTTTTTAAGCTCACCTGCCACAACAGTAGTTCCTGTAGGAGGAAGACTATCTTTATTCCATTCCCAATGGTTCCATATCACCACCGACCAATGTGTGTTAAGTATTATATCACAGGGCTATGGCCTACGCTTCAACTCAATCCCAGCGCTTCCTCATCTCGCTCAACCAAAGACTCCATTGGTTCAAGTTCCATTGCTCCTGAAGGAAATTTCAATCCTCCTTCAACAGAAGGGCTATCCGGCCAGTGCCTTTCAACCAAATGGAGAATGGTTTCTATTCCCAATACTTCCTCATCCCCAAAAAATCAGGAGGCCCTTTGCCCTATTTTGGATCTTCGAGCACTCAACAAATATCTGGTAAAAGAAAAGTTCAAGAAGACCTCTCTCAAGGCGGTCCTCCCTTTTCTCCAAACAAACGACTGGATGTGCTCACTCATTCTAAAGGACGCTTATACTCACATCCCGATCCACAAAATGCTGTTGGAAATACCTCTGTTTTCAAGTGGAGAACCAACACTACCAGTACCAAGTACTTCCCTTTGGCCTCTCCTCAGCCCAGAGAGTCTTCACAAAATGTCTTGCTGTTGTTGTGGCACACTTAAGCAAACAGAGCATAAATATTTTTCCTTATTTAGACGACTGGTTAATCGTGTCTTGCGATGCCCAGTTGCTACGAAGTCACAGAACAACACACATTCCTCTGCCTACAAAACCTGGGTTGGATAATAAACTACGAAAAATCTCAGCTACATCCAACCCAGAACATTCAATTAATAGGGGCAATCATAAAAACCCCACTTTCCAAGGCCTTTCTTCCTCCAGAAAGAATCGATATCTTGCGGACTCTGGCTCAGACTCTATTACGTCAGAAAACAGTTCCGGCTCGTCATATTATGGTACTACTAGGTCATATGACCGCAGCGATACATATCGTCCAGAACACTCAACTTCACATCAGACGGCTCCAATGAGGCCTAAAATCTCAATGGAATCAACTCACTCAACCACGGTCTCACAGGGTACAGATCACGAACTCCATGAAGGACATCCGTTGGTGGATTCAACCATTTGTCTTGAAGGAGGGGAGCCCATTCCATAAACCCCCTCACCAACTCATTCTCACCACGGATGCTTCAACAAAGGAATGGGGAGCGCATTTCCTCAATCTACAAATTCAGGGACTTTGGTCCTCAGATGAACAAAGCTTTCAAATAAATTTGTTAGAACTCAGAGCAATAAAAAAAATTCCCTGCTAACATTTCAGACATGGGTACAGAAAAAATCTGTGATGATCCACACAGACAGTCAAGTAGCGATGTTTTATATTAACAAGCAAGGAGGATCCAGTTCCTTGACTCTTTGCAAGGAGGTGATTCAGATATGGGAGTGGGCAGAACAGAACAAAATCTTCCTTCAAGCATCCTACCTCCCAGGCCTTGCGAATACCAGAACAGACAAACTCAGCAGAGTCTTTCATCCACACGAGTGGTCGCTGAGTCAAATGGAAGCAGCCAAGATCTTTGCCTCCTGGGGCACTCCAGACATAGACCTTTTTGCATCGGAAGAGAACCAAAAGGTGAAAAACGTCTGCTCTCTACTTCCCAGCAGATACAGGACATCGCAGTATGCATTCGTAATCCCATGGAACACGGGTCTGCTTTATGCCTTTCCTCCCATTCCGCTAATCTCACACACCATCCAGAAATGCACGGCGGACTTAATCCTCATAGCGCCGACGTGGCCGAGACAGCCATGGTATACCTATCTTCTCCATCTATCCATACAACCCCCAATACCTTTGACAAAGGACCCATTCCTCCTCTCTCAAGACCAAAGAACCTTAATCCACCTGATGCAATCCTCCCTCCATTTGACAGCAGGGAGATTGAACGGCAGATATTACTCATTGAATCTTTCCTCCGAAGTCAAGGATGTTCTCGTTGCAGCAAGGAAACCCTCCAACAGACGTAACTATGGTTTCAAATGGAGGCGATACTTGACGTGGTGCACATTTAAACAAGCTTGACCCCTTTTCTCGTCCATCCACGTCGCTAGCCAGTTATTTACATAGTTTCTCTTTCAGGACTAGCAGTCACATCCATTAGAGTTCACCTTAGTGCTATTGCAGCTTACCATTTTTGGGGGAAAGATGGCACCATCTCCTCTCATTCTTTAATTTCTAAATTTATGAAGGGTTTACTACACTTGGTGTATTAAGAAACCAATAGTGCCATGGGATGTCAATTTAGTCCTGGAAGCATTAATAAATCCAGTTTGAACCCATGTCAACTACTACACTTAAATTTCTCACCTGGAAAGTCCTTTTCCTGGTAGCTATCACTTCTGCAAGAAGAGTAAGTGAACTTCAGGCACTGGTAATCAATTTTCCATATCTCCAATTTCATCACGATAAAGTAATGTTATGCACGCATCCTCCTTTCTACCAAAGGTGGTTTCTGCTTTTCACTTGAACGAAACAATCTCCTTGCCAGTTTTTTGCCTGAAGCCACATTTGGACGATCGGCAGCGGCTCCTTCATACCCTAGATTGTAAAAGAGCCTTAGCTTATTACAAAAATATCACTGAAACAATCAGACGATCATCCCAATTGTTTGTTTCCTTCAACCCAAACAATCTAGGTCAACCAGTTTCGAAACAAACTCTTTCTAATTGGCTAACAGCTTGTATTCAGTATTGCTATTCTATGAAATCGACACCTATTGACGGACCAGTTAAGGCCCATCAGGTCAGAGCGACTGCAGCCTCCATTGCGCATACCCAAGGAGTACCAATTCAAGACATCTGCAGAGCAGCGACTTGGTCTTCCATTCATACCTTTACTTCCCACTATTGTCTAGACCAACAGTCTGCAGCAGATTCCTCATTAGGTTCTGCGATTCTACGAACTGTTTATAACTCATGATGGCTGTCCACAATTTCCACAGGTTGCAAAAAAATTTTTTTTCTTCTAAAGTTGCTTTTCTCATACATATATTTGCAACCTATCAGTTTGGGACTCCCATTATGCATGGCTAAATGCCCTGCTTATCGACGGAAAAAAGCAAGTTTGCTTACCATAAACGGTGTTTTCCATAGATAGCAGGGAATTTAGCCATGCATTCCCTCCCACCTCCCTGGACAGCCTTACTCCTTTCCAACACCTTCACCTGCATTAGCTTGGAAAACCAACTGAGGGAAGCTCGAGGAGCGTGGGAAGTTGTATACATGTGCACTTCAAAGCTCTTCGAGCTTAGAGAGAATGCACCGCCTTCGTGACATCACGGATGACGTCACCCATTATGCATGGCTAAATTCCCTATCTACGGAAAACACAGTTTACGGTAAACAAACTTGCTTTTACTTGTGTAATTTACATGCATTTATCCCTGTAAGTCAGGTTTTATGTATGTAAGTTGAGTGATCTTCTAACCAAGTGCAACAATGAAATTATCAATTTAACTAATTAGTCTACCAGTTTGCCCAGTCATCAAAACACTCCTGGATCTTCAGCCTCAACTCATCCCTCACCCTAATTTCACCCAGAAACCACCCCCCCACCCCCACCCCCCAGTCAGTATTTCACTTTTAAGACATTTATTGGCATGCCAAATATATACATGAGAAATCTACATGTGGAAATTGCTTATAAAATAGTGTAACTCTTAGCAGGGTTTTTAATCCCAGGACACACAAATTATTACTCTTCGGGGGCTGTTCCGACTAGCAAATTACTTCCACGCTGGACTCCTAATCCCTGGGTTGATTTTTTTTTATTGGGGGAAGCTCTCACTTATGGCCCAGAAGATATTGTGCTGCTCCCAGTGTGTGTAAAACTATAAGTGCATTTCATGAGGTGAGAGGCTATGAGAATTCAGACAGGACCAGGGTCTGGGTGTTAAAATAATAGTTTACTAATTGGTAATCATAAATTCAAGTCCATTGTCCAGAAGTGTGAATTTACATCGGACTAATGATTTTTCCTCTGTAGGTAGGTGTTCTTTATTCAGACCTCTGGGTAGAGCCCTTGGTGATTTTTAGTGCGCTAATTCTCCCAGAATATGCCTGGAAATCCTATTAGAGAGGTCCTCAACTTTACTGAAAAAAAAATCCTACATTTGATCAACTTCTCCTTGGACACTCAGCCTGTCCTGGTTTCATTGTTGTGGAAATACAGTTGGGGGTCCTCCCAATCATGTCTTCTAAAATGTCTGGGCTAAATAATGTCCAGGCATCCAATGCATACCCTCCAGATGGAAGGGACTGAAGGGGATGGATGGCTCTTTCTAAAGTGTGTTCTAAGACCAGGGACAGTGACATCTTGTGGCCAGACGTGGAGGTCTGCCACACTTCCCCCCCCCCCCCCCCCACCCCCCCCAAAAAAAAAACAACTCTGAGGAAGGACCTTTACTCACAATTTCTCATATAGATATAGAAAACATAAGGAGTTAAATATACCGTCTCACCTCTAGGGGTGTACCTTCCCTATGGGCTATGACCAGCATAGTCAAGAGACACTGTCTTACATTTAAAGTCAAACACATGAAAAAATACAGAACACATTCTCAACCTATGGCCATTCTCTCCTGTAAAATGAATAGTAATTAATTTGAACCAGGCCAGCACTGCCACTGCTGGAACACAGAGGGTATTGCCACCACCCAGGAATGAGGTAGATGCTCTCATCTATTGGGCTATAATCACATTATATAACATTTATAACATATTTAGAAAAATTGTCCAAATGCTATTCCAAATGCTTTTCCTGTAGAAAAGCCACTAGATCTTTATCCATTAATACTGGTGCGTCCCTGGGAGGGGACACTAATCACAAAGGGAATACTTTAAATATTTTACTGTCAATTCGAAATCCTTTACTCTTAAACGTCCTTACTCTTTTCCATCACATTTCTTGTGATGATTTACTCATCATTGTCAGGCACACAGGATTTTTATTTCATAAGCCAAGTAAATTCCTATAATTAAATAATTAGTATGAAGGGTGTTGAATCTTATTAGTAGATCCCATTTGTGAATGAAAAGAATAATTAATCATGAAAATGACAAATAAATCAAACACCCATTTTATGAAGTTTTTATCCTTTATGTACGGTACTTTAAAAGGATAATCAATGTCACACTATGAGCAAAGAACAATTCTAATTTGAATTAGAATGCATGACCCTCTGATGAGGGTGGTTTTTAAACATAAGTCCCTACCCAAAAGGGCTGATACAGTTCAGGTATGCTGTAGAATCTTCGGGTCTTCTTGGCCTCTGGTCCAGGCCAGGTCATCTCTTTGATAAAAGTAGTATCTCTGTGTGGGTAACAGACCACTCTCACTCAGAGGGGATAATCAATATTCATTCTCCCACGGAGGGCAGGCAGTTTCTTAACTGGAACTTTACCAACTGGCATGATATCTCCTAAAAGAAAACACAAGACAAATAAAAAAAAACAGAAGAAAAAAACCCAAAGTTCCTTCTGCAGAAACAGGAGCAGTCGTTCAATTAACTTTTCACCAACCTCAGAGGGTAATTAAATCTTCACTGAGGGCATCTTCTTTTCTAGGAATCCTATGGGGCTCGTAATGGTCAGGACTTGGCTTCCTGATTGTTATCCCATTAGGACAGTAGTGATGGCAAAATCTCTCATGCATATTTGTTGTAGATATCCTGAAACCTGGCCTGTTTGACACTCGAGGACTGGAGTTCACCATCATTGAATTAGGAAGTAGACCTTTCACAGAATGGGGCCTGGCTCACCATACCATGGCGTGTTTATATATGTTCTGCCCTTGGAGCAAGTCAGCCACTTTACAGTCCCAACGCTGTTCAGTAATCTGGGTTCTCCTTCACTCCTTGAGGGTTGTGGAGTTTTTCACAGTGGAACGATCGATGTGCTCAGCCAGCTAGGAATCCCTTTTCTCCTTTACAAAGTTCATGACATAAAACAGGGACAAAAGGGTATTGAAAGTCAAAATACCCTGTGCCAACCAGTTGACAATCCTCTTCCCCTGGGAGAACTTGATTAATTAGGCTTCTGTCCAAGGAAACTGGATACAGACCAGGACTTATCCCTCACCTCAGGTGGTAAAGGATGGTAGAGGGGGTCCTTGTCTCCATATAAATCCGAAGTCCCAGACAGGTAGATACCCATGGATACTGCTGTTCAGTTATTGAAAGCACTTGGTGAAACTTTAGAGAGCATTGACTCCATGCCTGAGAATACTCCCGAATTGGATGACAAGGCTGGCTTCTCCATTGCTATCCAGCAAAGTTCTCTAAAAGTCTTGGGTCCCCGGACCATGCGGTTGACTTTCTGAACAACTACTTTGTACATCTCCCTTGCTTGAGCAGGCATGATAGCCATGCGCTACTCTCGTCATTCAAGTTGGCGATGAATTGATGCACGCCTCGAATGGCCGGATGACATGGAGGTGATGTCCAAAGGTCTTTCTCTGCCCTGACCCAAGATGAGCAGATGTAGCTTGGAGTTGCCCAGGAGGGATTTGCACTGGGGTTGACAGCCGTGCAGGCTCAAACTCCACAGATTAGGAAGGAGCACAACAAAGGAACTTGCCCCTTTGTGTACCCTGTTGGTGCACACCTGAAGTGCATAAATTAATTGATCCCTGGATTGTAAACTATAATCATGGAATAGACATGCACCATTGAGCCCATTCTAGGACAGGGCCTGAATGGAGATCTAAGGATCACCACAATTAAGAAGCAAAGAAGGATCACAAACTTGGTCTCCCCAGTGATAAGTACCAACGCTTCCACTGTCTCATCCTGTCTTAACATTTACTCTGCTTCTATAAAATGTTCAGTCTATGTAAAAAAAAAAAAAATAAAAAAATCCCTTTGATTAATGACCTTTTAGAAGATTTACAGCCCACTGTCTTCTGCATCTCTGAAATCTGGCTAACTGACAAAGATAACATACTCCTAAGCCAAATTTTCCACCCTATCTGAGATTTCACTTTCCTAGACATAAATGAAAAGGTGGGGGTTTATTAATAATCTGTCAAAAAAAACCCAAAACCTTAAGCTAGTACCTTCAAAGGAGAGAGAAACCCATCCTATGAAGTGGCAATTTTAAAATCTCCTCGGCTAAACTTAGGTCTGATCTACTGTCCTCTAGGTTTACTTAAAAAAGACTGCTCACCACTGAATTATTCACAAAAGTGTTTCCATCACCAGAATCTACATTAATTATAGGAAACTATAACCTCCAAGTAGACAAAACACCAAGAACCGTAACTTATGAAATGATTTTAGAAGCAATGGAAGCCCTGGGATGGTCATGATTTGTCTCAAAAGCCACTCATAAAGTGGGACACATTCAATACTTGCTTATACCAGCAATTGCTCAATCGATACTTTGCATACAATATTGTCCAGGTCTGATCACCAATTAATAAAAAGCAGAAATAACCATCACCATCCAAATGCATAATTGTATAGAAAAGCATACTTTTACCTTCAGGATAAAGATAGAGATGGAAGTACTTGCTGAAGCTATAGAAATCAAGCTCCATAAAATAAATCAAGCCAGCTCCACAGCAGCATTAGATTCCTGGGATAAGATAGTCAATGACATAGCTAAAAACCTTAGCCTTGTTCAGATAAAAACTATTAACAAAGAGGAATAACTCCAAACATAAGAAGCCCTAGTACAATGATGAATTAAGAAGCACTAAACTGATTCTTAGAAAATTAGAGAAACAATGATGGAAATGCCCATCTGCTGAATCCCTAGGAAAATATAAATCTTTCCTAACAAAATAACGTACAATAACCAATCAAGCAAAAAGAGTACTATGCTAAACAGATTCATGGGGTTATATTCAATTCTAAACTGTTCTTTGAGGTTGTTAAACATTTATTATTGCAGAAGGAACAGCGGTATATTTTCAACTGGAGAACAGTTGAACCGGGGGGCTTAAATTTGGATATGGAATGGAGTGCATATATTTGAGTAAATGACTTATGGGTTAGTTCTTTTAGTATGAGATTTAAGGTGTGTGCTTTAGCACATATTGACCTAGTCATTATGGTATTTGCCAAGATTTGACCATTAGTTCTTTAGGTAGGATTGAGGAACTTGGGAGTTGTGGTGCCCCGGTTTTGAGATAATAGGTTTAAAATATTTTGGTGGATTGGAATAATGAATTTGAATGGGTTCGGTATCGCTGGTTTAGCTCTCTTATTTGGAATTGTGATGTCATTGATGTTTTTGGCATCTGGATGTAGGACGTTGTAACATATGGGTATTTAATGGGTGGGGCTGGTGTGAGTGCACAGCCACGGTGTTTTGATGGGGGACACTGCTGACATTATGTGAATGTTGAAAGAAATGGTGGAAAAACAGTTGGGTAAGTTAAGTTTTTTGTGAGTAAGGAAACACTTAGACAACTGTGTAGATCAGGTTACTTTGGGATATCATGTGGTACTGATTTATTGTGCTTGTCCTTCTGACTTTAGTAGCTGCGGTAAGGGAGAACAATAACTGTTCCCGGATTTGAAGACAGAATATGTTGTGGCCCGCTGTAATTGGTTTTGAATAATGTTACAATTGATACTCGGGTAAGTTGCTGTATTGAATATGTTTGTTTCTAAAGAGGAGAGTGGTTTTTTGTGTATGTGTTATAATAGGTTTAGTGTGACCAGGTGAATTATGATTTAAGTGATTTTGGGTAGTAAGTTATTCAAATATGATTAAAATGAGTTGAGTACAATTTGGGATGACATTGTAGGAGTGGTTTAAATACTGTGTAATTGTATAGCAAAGAATTTGTTTTTATAAGAGATATTAAAGAATTGTGAAAGATACAAGCAGAGTTAAATATGGATGGCTCCCAGTTGAATAACTGGTGATCCGTCTAGATGAAGAGTTTGAATCCCCCTGATGAACCCATGGGTGAAACAGGAGTCTCTTGTTGGGAAAAGAAGAGCAATATGAGGAATCATTTGGGAGAAAAATATAAGGATTGTACCACTTGGATTGGAGGAATTGTTGAGAATAACTTTGTACTTATGGGAGTGTTTTAATACATTTTTTATAAATGTTTAAAAGATATTGTGGTCAAGTCAAGCAAGTAGAAAAATGCGTATTGTATTGTATGAGTGTGAGGTGTGAGTGAGCTTTTGATAAATATGTATATGATTTGTATATTGGATTGTGGTAAATATATATGAAAACGTTTTAACAAATTATTTGATACAAATAAATCTTATTAATATTCATATATACAGGTATGTGATATATGTCCCCTGATGAAGCCATATGGGAGAAACAAGGGCCTCTTGTAGGGTGATTGTTGAATGCACGGAGGGAGAATCGTTGTCATTCAAAAATATGTGAAAAATTTCAACATCGAAGTTTATTTGTGAACAACAGACAGGGAGAATCGTTGCCTCATGAAAAGATTTCAACATCGAAGGTGGTTTTGTGAACATCAGACAGGGAGAATCGTTGCCAGTTGAAGATGTGGAAAGACTTCAGCACTGATGGTGGCAGTATAAAAAATACATATAGGAGTTGAGGAGAAATTATGTGTTAGTCACATCTTGAATTACATAATAATCATTGAGAGATGTTGTTTCACTATTAAGGGTTATAAACAGTATAGCCAACATGGTGTACTATACAATATGGCAGTGATTAAAAGTTTAACTGTTCCCTGTATTTAGAATTGTAAATGGCATAGAAGCCATAAGGGTGTACAAAATAGTTATTGATGAAAAAACATAAATTTGAATAAGCTTGTGAAATAGGGTTTGTTATGATGGAAATATTGTAACATTGTTTTAATATTGATGAATGTTTATAAGTGTGTATGTATATAAATATGAGTGTGGTTATGCCATCTGAATGTGTTTTATGGTAAAGGTTATGTAAATTTTTGATAATAAAGGTTGTATGCTCTCATTCACATGTATGTTTTACAGTAACTCTTTTGAGAGTGTGAATATTTCCACCCACATTGTTTACTAGATCTGAGTGTAGCCATATAAACACATATATGGGTGCACGTGCAGGTCTTTTAAATTTATGCTTCCTCTCTATAATTACCAAATCCCTTCTCATCTGCCTGTATCCTCCCCTATCTTTACAACCTAAAAATAGTAAGGAATATAATCTAACCACAAATAATAAATCAGGCAGGCAAGCTCAAAATTTGTTTTTTATTTATGCAAATTTCTTTATACAATTCAAGAAAAAATACTTGAATAGAAATTAAATGGTGTATAATACATAGATTATATTTAGAAAAATAAAAGCAAAAGGAAAGAAACAAAGAAAAAACCCAACCACTATCTAAGTCCTTAATATAGGGGATTACAATATCACCACTTCAAGAAATTTCTAGTTAAAGCCAGTTTTTCCTCTTTTTTTTTTTTTTTTTTCTTTATCTAAGAGCCTATATGATGAACGAACAACATACTGACTTATACGTCCTAACTCGGCTTTAGGAGAGGAAAAAGTCACCGAAGAAATGTTATTACTCAAAAAAGCAGACAACTGAGATGGATGAAAAAAGGTATAGGAGGTATTTTATTATATGATAATACATTTACCAGAGAACTTTAAAATAAAGCTCCCAACTCCAAAACTTAGGTCTAAATAAAAGAAATTGGTGCCTCCTTTTCTGAGTCTACTTAGACAAATCAGGAAAAACTTGAATCTTCATGTTCGGGAAAAGTTCCAACCTATGTCGGAAGAACATTTTAAAAATCCAGTCTGTCTGATTCCAACAAAAAAAAACTATCAAAGTAGCTGGCGTAACCAAATCTTTCTGAGAAGTTTCCAGAAGAGCAGTAATATCCAATGGTGACTTTTCAATAAGGGAAAGGACTGAAATATCATAAGTCAGCAACACCCTTTTTAAAAGATGCTATACAGTAAATACGTGAAGTAGGTGGAAACGCCTTTTTAGGAATCTTCAGAATATCAACCAAATATTTCTTCCACATTTCTCTGGGAGCTACCATTGGATCTTTAGGAAAATTAATAAATCAGAGATTTTTCCTCCAAACTTGGTTTTCAAGATGTTTCTACCTCAAAGAAAACCACTGATTTTCCTTAATATTCTGTTGCAAATCAGTCACAGTTCTAAAATCTTTTATACAGGAATCATAATTTACTTTAACAGTAACCACTTGAGTTTCCACTAATTTCAAACATAGAAATGACGGCAGAAGAAGACCAAATGGTCCATCCAGTCTGCCTAGCAAGCTTTCACACTTTTTTTTTCATACTCTTCTATTACTCTTGTCCCTTTAAATAATTTTTTGGTTCTATTTCCTTTCCACCCCCGCCATCATAGATAGCAGTGCTGGAGCTGCATCTAAGTGAAGTATCCAGCTAATTGGTTTGGGGTAGTAACCACCATAATAAGCAAGCTACTCCCACGCTTGTTTACCCAGCCTGTGCAATTCAGTCCTTGTTGGTAGATGTCTGAATATAAAACATCTTTTCTTCATTCCCCCTGCTATTGAAGCATAGAGCTATGCTGGATATGCATTGAAAGTGAAGTATCAGGCTTATTTGGTTTGGGGTAGTAACTGCCGTAACAAGCAAGCTACTCCCCTGCTTTTATGTGGATGCAAATCCTTTTTTCCACATTTCCTCTTGCCGTTGAAGCATAGAGCAATGTTTGAGTCGCATTAACCGTGTGTATGTTTATTGAATAAGGATATTCATCTCCAGGTAGTAGCCATCATTCCCGCAAGCCACCCCCATGCCTCTTCTCTTCATTCACTTCCTCTAGACTTTATGGATCCACAGTATTTATCCCATGCCCCTTTGAAATCCTTCACAGCTTTGGTCTTCATTTCCTGTGCCATTAAGGTGGCACAGGAAATTAACAGCAGGCTTAATCTGGTGGGAAATATTATTTAATACCTGTATAGCATCCCAAACAGATTCAATAGTTATTGTTGAAGGCCTTACCAATTCCAATGGTTGGAAAGAAGGAAATGACAAAATTGAATCTCCATAATGCCTGGAAGCAACGTAGTCAGTTGAGTCCCCCACAGTCCTGAGATCCTCGATAAACTCTAAACAAAGTTTGCTGAGTCGGTGATGTCAACAGGAGCCCTGGCATCATCTGTGTCTCCAGCCGATGCCTGTCCCTGAAGCTGAATCAGTGCACGAGTCTCTGCCGGGTTGGAGGGGGAAGATCATTCCTCTGGGGAAAGAGAGATGGAAAGCTCTGGGAGCGGACCGGGTTCAACTGCTTCCCAGTCTACATCCAACGAGCTAGCTCCCAGAGCAAGCTCTCCATGACGCAAATGGGCATCCATCGGGCCCAGAACAACTGAGGAAAGAAACAACAATGAAAGTCCCCGCTCTCTGGCTCTTCTTTTCCTGCCAGAGTGAGGCATAGTGAGGTAAAGTAACTGGGCCCAAACAGAACAGCCATCTTCGAATCCCCCCAAGCTCAAATTTTTTAATGTGCGACTTAACTTCATATAGTGTTCCCTAGTCTTTATTTTTGAAATAGTAAACATCTGATTTGTTTACCTTTTCCACTTAACTCATGATTTTATAGACACCTATCATATCTCCCTTCGGCCTTCTCTTCTCCTAGCTGAAGAAACCTAACCTCTTTAACTTTCCTCATTGGGGAGCCACTCCATCCCCTTTATCACTTTATTAAGAATAGGGGGCACTCCATGAAGTTAGCACGTAGCACATTTTAATCAAATAGCAGAAAATTCTTTTTCACTTAATGCACAACTAAGCATTGGAGTTCATTGCCAGAAGATGTAGTTAAAGCAATTAGCTTTGCTTCTGGGTTTAAATAAGGTTTGGAGAAGTTTCTGGAAGGGAAGTCCATAAACTGCAATTAGTCAAGCTGACTTAGGGAATAGCCACTGCTTATTACCAGCATTAGTAACATTGTATCTGTTTCATGTTTGAGTACTTGCCAGGTACTTGTATCCTGGATTGGCCACTGTTAGAAACAGGTTGCTAGGCTTGATGGACCCTCAGTCTGACACAGTATAACAACTTGTGTTCTTATCAGGGCAACTTGACAAACTAAAGATTAGGAAATTACCAGGCCTGGATGATATTTACTTTAGAGTTCTAAAAGCATTCTGTAAACTATCATTAAAATCAGCTACTGTGCCAGAAACCTAGAGGGTGGTAGGTGTAACACCAGTTTTTCAAAAGGGCTCCAGGGGTGATCTGGGAAACTATAGACCAGTGAGCCTGATGTAGGTGCCTGGCAGAATAGTAGAATCTATTCTTAAGAACAGAATTGCTGGTCATATAGATAGACAAGGCTTAATGGTAAGAGTTAGCATGGATTCAACAAAAGGAAGTCTTGCCTTACCAATCAATTAGTGGTTTTTTTGAAGGTTTAGGTAAACATGTAGATAAAAGCAAGCCAGTGATACAGTGTATTTGTATTTTCAGATGTCATTTGACAAAATTGCTCATGCGACTCCTTAAATTTAAAAAAATCATGGGATAGGAAATTGTTGTACTGTGGGCTGGTATCTGGTTAAAGTAGGAAACAGAGAGCTGGACTAAATATTCTGTTTTTCGAATGGAAAGAGATGAATTGTGATGTGCTCATGGGAGCACTGGACCCGGTGCTATTTAATAATGATGAAAATGATCTGGAAAAGGGAGCCATGAGTGAGAGAGTGAAATTTGCAGAAATAGAATTATTCAGTTAAAACATGAGCAGATTGTGAGGAACTGCAGAAGAATCTTGCCAGTCTGGAGAACCAGTTATCTACGTGTCAGATGACATTTAATGTGGACAAATGAAAAGTGATGCTCATAGGGAAAAGTAATCCTAACTAGAAATACACAGTGCTGGACTCTGTATTAGGAGTCACTACCCAAGAAAAAGTATCTTCAAGTCATTGCGGACAAAACGTTGAAATCTTCAGTTTAGTGTGCTTTGGCAGTAAAAAAAAAATGCAAATAGAATGTTAGGATTCATGCAGAAAGGAATAGCAAGTATATTTGAAAATATAATGCCGCTTTATCAATCTATGGTTTCACTGCCCCTTGCAGTTCTGATCATCCCATCTCAAGAAAGATATAGTAGAACTAGGAAAGGCACAGAGAATGATAAAGGGGATAAAATGGCTCCCTTATGAAAGGCTTAACAGTTAGGGCACATCAGCTTCAAGAAGAGATGGCTGAGAAGAAATATGATAGAGCAGTGGTTCCAAACCTTTCAGGGAACACAGACCAGCTTTCAGCTTCAAAAAGTTTCATGTTTCCCCACGCATTCTCTTTCATTTTGGCATGCCATGACAAAAGAAATAATGATTTGCACTCCAGAATCATTCATAATGTATAAAGCTTTGATTTAAACTGAATATGTAAGGAGGGTAATTTCCAAAGTTATTTAAAAATTGCCCTCTTAATTGAAGGTTGAGGACATTCCACCTTCCAAACCAGCTACAATGGGGAAAAGGAAGAAAGTTCAAAAAGGTTCCAGGTTGGTAACATGGTATGACCTGACAGAAAATCAGCACCGATACCTGCAGACTTTCAATCTGATTTTCAAAGGGAAACTGCCCGTGGAATTTCCTTTTAAAAACTCAAGCCAACAGAGGAAAGCCAATACTTTTTGATTCTGCATACATTTCATCTGCTTTTGAAGCAAGTGCAAAGAATATCCATGAAAGTTGGCATGAGGATTTCAAAATTAAATCTCTGCATGTACTTTACCTCCATCGACTTAGCCCTGCTCTTTCTTCCCCTGCAGGTAAAAGTATGTATGCTGTTCACAGCGTAGCTACTTTTACCCTCTGTGGTGGGGAATAGTAACTTTCAAAAGGGCCTTTTTACATGGGTAAACAAGTGTTTACCCACTTAAGTTTTGAAACTTACCCTTCCTGAAAACTGGCCCCCTTTTAGCCTGTTTTCTTTTACACTTTATTATTTTCTTTTATGATTCTTGCAAACACACAGAAAATGATAGTCACCGAAAGATGTTTTTGCTTGTAATCTTCCTTCTCGGGCTTTGTGTACTGCTACAACGGACTGGAGCAACTTTGAATTGCCATTTTTGGTTAAAGTTTGCTGCATTTTATCTTCCATGAAAAACAATTTCTGTTCATTTAACTCTAACAAGAGCAGGTGAACAAAAGTGCTGCATGCTGACCTGGGAGAGGCTCTAAAGGCAGTTGTACATGCCTCTTTATGTCAAGGGATCTTACCTTCTGATCTGAAAGCAGTGATATACGTCCAGTCCTAAAATATCCCAGTTCCAATTTGACTGATGCTTCTAATTATCACCCCATTTGCCCTTCTTCAGCTACAAGAATTTCTGGACGATAATCATCTCTAGTACAAGTCCCGATTTGGCTTTCATGCAAAACGTAATACTGAGTTCTCACGGGACAAGCAGGATGATAGTCCTCACATGTGGGTGACATCATCTGATGGAGCCAATCACGGAATACTTTTGTCAAAGTTTCTAGAACTTTGACTGGCTCCTACTGGGCATGCCCAGCATGGCAATAACCCTGCATCCAGCAGGGGTCTCCCTTCAGTCTTTTTTTTTTTTTTTTTTCTGCTCAGCTAACAGCCACGCAGATATTTGGAGCTCTTCACAGTTCCTGACTGGAAATTTTCCTCAGGAAATTATTTTCAAAACTTGTAAAGGTTTACACCCCCTAGGGGGTCTACCTTCTTGGCCATCGAATACTGGGTCGTGCTGTAAGTTTACCACCATTTTTCGGTCGGTACCCGGCAGGGACCTCTGTAGGCCTTGTCGGCGCCAACTGTGGCCAGCCTAAATTTTCGACGACCACGATGGCGACGGGTTTTCATTGGTGCCCTGTCTGAGGACTGTGTCAATCACAGACCCTCATTTAGTCTGTTTTATGCCTCGGACCGTTGTACGACATGGAGACATGTACCAATTGTGCCCAAATGACCCCGAAGGGTTGTAAGGCACGGTTGGAAAAGATGGCACTTTTATTCCATCGCTGGTCTCCGCAGGTACCAACGACTCTATCCTCGCCAAAGCATCGATGTCGCTCCAAAGCTGAAGATACCCGATCGCTGTCCCAGTCCTCGGCGTCTACATAATCAATGCCGGAATCGAGGAAAGCGGACCGTCGAGAAAAGCATCAACATAAGCATCGACTGCCGGTGCCTTTAGCTTTTGCTACGTCGGTGGAGCCATCGACGGAACCACCGATGAAAAAGACCCGAGCTGAGGAGCGTCCAGGGCCCTTGAAGCCAGATGCACCGAGGCGTCCTGTACATTCAGTGGCAGGGGCTACCGAAATTCCACCAGGATCGGTGGACCCTCCAGTACTGCCCGTAGTGCTTCCCACTCCGGACCTGGGGCTCACCACCCAGTGCTCCGAGAGGAATTGCACCGGATGGTGCAAGAGGCTGTGGTCCAAGCAATCCAAAGCCTTCCGTGACCATAGACTCCAGCACCGGGGCCTCTTCCGGCATCGATGCCCCTGGTGCTGCTGCCTCTCCTGGATAAACTGGATCTGCTCATCGGTGCCCTACCAAGGGCACCAAGAAAGTAACAGTTACCAATGATTTCATCGAAGCCCATCCTGCTTTCATCGGGAGAGGAGGATACATCGCTGGAGCCAGTTCCAGGGCCGTCGGGAGTGCCACCATCGAGGCCACCAATGAAATCCCTGATGCCATTGGTTCCTGTGCATCCGGTACTGATGCTGGATCTCGAGCTCTTGATGCCAAGACCAGGTCCCTCGATGCCAGCACAGATACCTGTCCAACCTCGACCTCCGGCTGGAGAAGTTCCAAGTTTTCCACTTGGACCACCGAGGGATGCAGGGGATCAGCCCTATGATCCCTGGACAGATGATTCCACAGATGCCCAGGACTCTACAGAAGTTCCGTCGGAGCCATCTCCTCCAGACGAAAGGCGCAAGTCTCCACCGGAAGACCTCTCCTTTATTAATTTTATAAAGGAGATGGCGGAGACTATCCCCTGCCAACTGCAGACGGAGGAAGATTCCAGGCATAAAAAGCTAGAAGTTCTACAATTCCTTGATCCCCCTAAGGAAATCATGTCCATCCCAGTTCATGAGGTGCTGCAGGACCTGAAGCAGCGCAACTGGGAGCATCCTGGGTCAGTTCCTCCTGTAAACCGGAAGACAGACGCTATTTACCTAGTCCAGCCTTCCCCTGGTTTTCAGAAGACACAGCTAGCTCATCAGTCGGTGATGGTGGCGTCCGCCCTAAAGAAGGCCAAGAGTCCGAAACCCCATTCTTCAGCGCCACCTGGTAAGGAGCAGAAATTCCTCGACGCTTTGGGCTGCAGGATATTTCACGGGGCCATACTTATCTCGCGCATCGCGTCATATCAATTATATATGACCCAGTATACCCGTAACCTGTTTAAACAGCTACAGGAGTTTGGAGAGTCCCTTCCGGACCAGCTTCAAGACCAGCTTAATTCCATCATAAAGAAGGGATTTGACGCAGGAAAATATGAGGTCCGTTCAGCATACGATGTCTTCGATACGGCCTCCTGTTTATCTGTGGCTGGTATCAGCGCCCACCACTGGGCTTAGTTAAAATCCTCTGATTTCCATCCTGAAGTGCAGGATCATTTGGCCGACCTCCCCTGCACAGGGAATAACCTGTTCGGTGATAAAATCCAAGAGATGGTGGCCCAGCTGAAGGACCATAGTGAAATGCTTCGGCAGCTCAGGTGGATTTTTCTACTACATCCAAATGATCCTTCAGGCGCGACACTAAACGGATGACATACAGGACCAGTAAATATTGTCCACCGGCGTCTCGAGGTCGCCCGTCCCGGCCTTTCCAGAAGTCCACAAAACACCAGTCTCGAGCTCAGAAAGCTCAGGCTCCTTCCCAACAGGAGCTCAGGCTCCTACAACAGGATTTTGACTCCTGACTTCAGAGCAAAGGTCATCCTCCATTGCCCAATCTACCTGTGGGCGGCCGCTTATGCCACTTCACCAATTGGCTAACCATCACCACCGACCGTTGGGTGCATGCAGTCGTCGCTCAAGGCTAACATCTAAATTTCCTCTCCATTCTGTCGGATACTCCACCTCGGCCGGGGTGGACCTCTTCTGACCACTGTCTTCAACTGCAGCAAGAGATATCCTCCCTGCTGCAAGCGAATGCTATAGAACCCATTCCACTTGCGCAAAGGGGACACAGATTCTACTCCCGATACTTTTTAATCCCAAAAAAGACAGGAGGAATCCGCCCAATATTAGACCTAAGGGCCTTAAACATCTTCGAAAAGAGAAATTTCGAATGGTAACCTTGTGCTCTTTGCTTCCACTTCTCCAGCAGGGGGATTGACTTTGCTCTCTCGACCTAAAAGACGCATATATGCACATCGCAATTACCCCGTCTCACAGAAAATACCTCCGCTTCCTTGTAGGGAACCAACATTTCCAATACAAAGTCCTCCCATTCTGCCTGGCGTCAGCCCCTTGCATGTTCATGAAGTGCCTAGCAGTAGTAGCTGCATACTTAAGAAGACTGGGCATTCATGTCTATCCTTACCTGGACGACTGGTTGCTGAGAGCTCAGTCATCGGAAGGAGTACTTCACTCCCTCCACCTTCAGTGCAGCTACTACTTTCATTGGGTTTTCTAATCCATTATCAGAAATCTCACCTGACTCTGTCTCAGTTTCTCTCCTTTATCGGAGCAGATCTTGACACGATCCAAGCAAAAGCTTTTCTTCCCAGGGACCGAGCTCACATACTGGCGTCCTTGGTGCAGAACATAATTTCTCGTCAAACCACAATGGCTCATCTACTAGTCTTGCTGGGGCATATGGCATCCTCTGTCCATGTAACCCCAATGGCTTGTCTAGCCATTGGAGTAACTCAATGGACATTAAAGTCCCAGTGGTCACAGGCACATCTTCCAATGTCCAACATTGTCCACATCACCAGGCGACTTCGTCTCTCACTGGCATGGTGGATCCGGGAGTCCCATCTACTTCAAGGTCTGCCCTTTCAAATAATCTTGATGACGATGCTTCCAATCTAGGTTGGGGAGCACATGTCAACAACCTGCAGACTCGGGGAACCTGGTCAGCAGAGGCGTCACAACATCAAATACATTTTCTGGAGCTCCGAGCAATCAGATATGCTCTCTCTGCGTTTCGGGACTGTTTGTCCAACAAGACAATCCTGATCCAGACGGACAACTAGGTAGCAATGTGGTACATCAACAAACAAGGAGTAACCAGATCCTACCTCTTTTGTCAGGAAGCGGTACAGATTTGGACTTTTGCTCTATCCCAGGCTATGCTTCTCAGAGCGATCTACCTGGCAAGTGTGGACAATGTTCTAGCGGACAATCTGTCGGGATTTTCAGCCCCACGAGTGATCTCTCAACCCTGTAGTTGCGGACAGACTATTCCGGAAGTGGGGGCATCCAACCATCGACCTATTCGCGTCTCTGCAGAATCACAAGGTGGACAACTTCTACTCTCTCCATCAAAGTTGCAATGTTCCACCTAGAGATGCATTTACCCTGTCCTGGAGGGAAGGTCTCCTTTATGCCTACCCACCACGTCCTCTCATCAGCAAAACTCTCGTGAAGCTATGCGTGGACAAAGGGTCTAATGATTCTCATAGCCCCCTATTGGCCACGTCAAGCTTGGTTTCCAATCCTTCTTCGGGATCTTTCCCTGTGTCCACAGGTTCCTCTAGGCTCTGACCAGTCCCTGATATCTCAGAGAAACGGCCAATTGTGCCACCCCAACCTTCAGGCCCTGTCACTGACAGCTTGGATGTTGAAAGGTTGATCCTTCGGCCTCTCAATCTTTCTGAATCTGTATCTCAGGTCCTCGTAGCTTCACTAAAGCCTTCTACGAGAAAGTCTTATCATTCAAAATGGAAAAGATTCTCTTTGTGGTGCACTTTAAAAAGCTTAGATCCTTTTACCTGTCCCATGAATCAGTTTTTAGACTACCTCTGGCATCTCTCGAAGTCTGATTTACAAACCTCCTCTATCATAGTGCATGTCCTTGCAGTGGCCGCCTTCCATAAGGGTACAGGGGATGTCTCTATCTCAACCCAGCCCCTGGTAGTGCGCTTTATGAAGGGGTTGCTTCACCTGAAGCCTCCTCTCCGTCCACCGGCCCCATCTTGGGACCTTAATGTGATTTTAGCGCAGCTCATGAAACCTCCGTTTGAGCCTCTGCATTGCTGCGAGTTACGGCATATCACTTGGAAGGTCCTTTTCCTTCTGGCATTAACGTCTGCTCGCAGGATCAGTGAGCTGCAGGCGCTGGTTACATACCCTCCTTACACGAAATTTCTTCATGATCGGGTGGTCCTTCGCACTCATCCTAAATTTCTACTGAACGTGGTATCTGAGTTTCATTTAAATCAATCCATAGTGCTGCCTACTTTCTTTCCAAAGCCCCACTCACTTCCTGCTGAGTGAGCTCTCCATTCCTTGGACTGTAAACGTGCGCTTACCTTGTATTTGGAACGCACTGCAGGCCATAGGAAATCCACCCAGCTCTTTATTTCCTTTGATAAACTTAAGCTGGGAACCCAGGTCGGAAAGCAGTCCTTGAACTCCTGGTTGGCGGACTGCATTTCTTTCTGCTATCAGCAAGCAAGCTTTCCGCTTCAGGACAGAGTTAAAGCGCACTCCATTAGGGCTATGGCAATGTCGGTTGCACACCTTCGTTCTGTAGCTCTCATTGATATCTGCAAAGCTGCAACCTGGAGTTCTCTTCATACCTTTGCAGCTCACTATTGCATAGACAAGGCTGGTACACAAGATTCTATCTTCTAATGTTTGAATGAAGATCGTTTGGCTGAAATAGCCTCTGTCACCTCACTTTTTAACCATGCCGGCAATCGTTTGGCCTTCCTTCCACCTTTCTTAATGCTTGAAATATATGTGGACTGCACTTCTAAGATGGTATCTTTTAACAATGTCCATGCCTGTTGCATGCTCTTAACCTTTTTTACCTGCACCTTTCAGGTTTTTTTTGTTCGGTTTTTTGTTTTTTTTTATTAACTATTTTTCTCATTTTATCAGAGTTTCTCTTTTGAACATTTAGTGCTAGAGTCGTGGATTTACTTACTGGCCCTCTGCCAGTCATTAATTCAAATTTGATCATATTTTATTTATTTAAAATCTCTTCTATACCATCGCTATGTTATATACCATCACAACGGTTTACAGAAAGGCACATAAATTAATGTTAATAAATATATATGGTCATACAAACTAAACAGATGCTATAAGGATCCGGTTACATAATTTCATAATAGATACTATTTGATGAATGTGATAAATCCTGTCCTTTTATACATGTATCTTTTAAAATTACAAGTATAGTTTTATGAACTGTATATTTCCTCTTATGTTAGCAGTGAGATAAATAATAAAATCCACACATATTGAGTTAAGTGCTGTGTGCAGGTGTTCTACTGCCTGCTCCAATCTACTTTCTATTCTCCATTCTCTTTGTGATAAGCTTGTTTAAAAAGCCATATTTTTAAACTTTTTCTAAAAATGTTGAGGACTCTTTGTAATCTGATCTCTAGTGGCACGGTGTTCCAAAGTATAGGTACTGCTAAGGATAAAGCCTGTTCTCTAACTTGGGTTAGTCTTGCTGTCCTGACAGAAGGGACGGTTAGGAGAGCTTTATTAGCTGATCTCAGGTTTCTTTGTGGGACATGTACACATAATGCTGTGTTCAGCCATTCCGCTTTTTTTGTCATGTATTAATTTATGTATTGTGCAGTGTTTTGTATTGTATTCTATGCTCTATGGGTAACCAGTGTAGTTCTGCTAGGTTTCGGTAATGTGGTCCCTTTTTCTTTTACCAGTCAGAATTCTTGCTGGCGTGTTTTGTAATATTTGTAGTGGTCTTAGCGTTGTGTAAGGTAGTCCTAAAAACAGGGTGTTGCAGTAATCGATGCTGCAAATATTAGTGTTTGAAGCACTGTTTGAAAGTTTGTAGGTGTTAGGGTTTTAGTTTTCTGAGAACCATGAGCTTTGCATAACCTTCCTTTACTTTTAGTGATATGTGTTGTTTCAGGCTGAGTTCTGTGTCTATTATCACGCCGAGGTTCCGTACCCTTTCTGCTAATTCTATTTTCTGGTTGTTTTTAAGCATTATTGGAGTTTGAATGACCTCTATGTTCTTTCGTTCTAAATGTAGAAATTCAGTTTTTTTGATGTTAATAACTAGCTTTATTTGGTTTAATAGCTGTTTGATAATATCTAGGTACATGTTAGCTAGGTTTAACGTTTTTTCAATTGTCATCGATGGGTAGGATTAGTTGAATATCATCAGCATATATGTAATGTATGATTCCCAGGCCTGCCAGTAGGTGGCATAAAGGCAGCAGGTATATGTTAAAGAGTGTTGCGGACAAGGCTGGACCTTGTGGTACTCCTGTTTGAAGATTTATTTTTTCTGATATTACCTCTTTGATCTGTACTTGAAAAAATCTGTTACTTAGATATGATCTGAACGTGTTGATTGTTTTGCTGTGTAATCCTATTTCTTCTAGTCTTTTTAATAGTATGTCATGATTTACTATGTCAAAAGCTGATGACAGGTCTAGCATCACTAGAATGTAATGTTTTCCACTATCAAAACCTCTCAGAATATTGTCTCTCAGTGAGAGCAGCAGTGTCTCTGTGCTGTAATGTTTACGGAAGCCATGTTGCGATGGATACAGTATATTATTGTTGTCCAGGTGTTCAGCCAGTTGTTTTTGTATGGTTTTTTCTATTAATTTTGCAATTAATGGTAAATTTGACACTGGTCTGTAGTTGCTCAGGATAAGGGGGTCATTGTTTTTTTTTCTTTATAATTGGTTTCATAATTGCCCCTTTCAGAATATCCAGCATTGCTCCCTCCTCTAAGGATGATCTTTGCTAATCATCCTAATCTTTGCTAATATTGGGAAACTATGTTGGCTAGTTTTTTTATGTCCATAGTTGTTAGTGTGTCAATTACATGTGGGCCGGATTTAACTTTTTTAGCATGGATACCACTTCCAGGTCAGATATTTCGTTAAATATAGGCCATTGTGTAATATCTTTTTTGCATTTTAATTTCTTGCTTAGTTGTGTTTGGGATTTTGGTTTTTAAGTTTACAATTTTGTCACTGAAGAACTTTGCTATTTCGTTACACCTATTTTCTGGTAGGTTTTGGGGAGATTCTGATTTGTCATTGGTGAGGTTTTTAATTATGGTAAATAAGGTTCTTGGGTTATTTGCAAATTTTTCTATTTTCGAGCTGAAGTATTTTTCTGCGTTAAAAATCACTTGTTTGTAATATAGATGTTTTCTAAATTTAGTTAGGTTTTCGGTTGTTTTATATTTTCTCCATTCTTTTTCTTTTTTCCTAAGATTCCTCTTGACTTCTTTTATCTTTTCATTGTGTCATGGATTAATTTGTTTCGGTTCTTTGCATATAAATTTTACAGGGTTCATTTCATCTGCTAGTTGGTTGTTTCCATCCATGCTGCTGTTGCAGAACAGCAATCTTTATAGTCAAATTCAGATAGTTTTTCTTCTAATTTGTCTTTTAGTGTTTCTAAGTAATAAGGTGGGCAATACTTAAATTCTATGGGTTCTTTTGTATGTTTCACTTGTGGTCCAAGATATTTAATAATAGATTGTATATTATTGACTGGCATAGAACTAGAGGAGTCAAAACTTGGGTTGAAATGGCGCAGAGTCGGATAGGAAATCTTACCCTGGAAATGAGATTGGGGGGTAGATTTGGAGATGAAAGATTTATCCTCTTGTTCTCGCATGACCCTCGATGTATGGAAAAGTTGGAGATCCATGTTAGTGGGAGAGCATAATTTTCATCACTATTCATCATTCTTAATGGAAAATTTCCACCGGGTAATAATATGGTTGCTTATTCCTGGTGGGGGGTGGTAGCATTGGGTATAACCAGATTAGAACAAGTACTGGGGGGTCTCAAAGTACAGTTCCTATTTCTGAATTTCAGGAAAGATACTCCATCGGGGTAGGGCTAGATACTCCTTTGTCCAGCTGTTGCACTTTGTGAATCAGAAGAGAGTCATGACAGACTTTAAAAAGGGTAAGAAGTATTCAAGGGTCTTTGCGATCAGGCAGATAAATTACGAAGATCCATCTCTAAAATATAGAGTATGTTAAATGCAGATTTAAAAATCAAACTTACTCATATCAGGGCTTGGGAAAGGGATCTGAGGAAATCTATAGAGGAAGATGGGTGGGATCAGTGTTTTCTAGCCATGAGCAAGTGTTCTATCTCCTCTGCTTTTCAGATGGTATTTATCTGTGGATAAATTGCACAGGATATTCCCAGGGTTAAATGAGGAGTGTTGGAGGGAGTGTGGAAAGAAGGGGACATTCTTTCATCTATGGCGGGACTATGCTGAAGTGAAGAAAATATAGGATGGAATTTTTTATTTTCATTGATTATGGGAACTTCTGTAACACAAGATCCAAAGTTATTTTTACTTGGGATATTTGATCAGATATTGTCTGAGCTGGTGTATAAATTACTTATCCAGCTGTTGGACCCAAATGTGAGCTGACATAAGTGGCATAATGCAGTAGTGGAATTCAAAATTCACCAGTACTTCATAGATCCATCATTGTGAAACAAACATATATGACCATCATATAAAAGACAGTATTGGCTGCTTATTAATAGAAAAAGTGGTCTTTTCCAGACCTCGTCTTGTTCTTTTGTTTTGTTTTGTTTTTTCGGAAGAATTTTTCTGTATGCAATTTTTAAGAATAGAAAGTATGAGAACTTAAAACTCCTCTTGTTCTTAAAGGAAGAACCACCTGACACTGCCAGCACTGTTTCAGTGTTTCGGTTCTTTAGAGCAGTAGTGTGACTATCTTATTTGTCCTTTCTCAGAGGTATTTCACTCGTAAAGATGTCAGCTGAATAAAACTGGCTAGATCTTATAAGTGCCAGTATAGACGTTAGCGCTAAGGAACCAAAACACTGTAAGTGCTGGCAGTGTTGGGTGGCTCTCCTTTAAGAACAAGAGGAGTTTTAAGTTCTCATACTTTCTATTCTTAAAAACGGCATTCAGAAAAACACATTTGTATGACCAATTATAACTTAAGACGAGATCTAGAAAAGACCATTTTTTCTACTAAGAGGTAGACAATGCTGTCTTTTATATGATTATTTATTTAAACTTTTTTTTTTCCCCCACAATGGATGGGTCTATGAAGTACTTGTGAATTTTGAATTCCACTATTGTTTGACTATTCACCCTTCAGTTTCATTTCCACTAATAATACTGGAGTGCCCTGCTTGACATCCATTTAGGGTTGATTTCACAGACTTTATGATATGGGGAAACTTACTGCTATTAAACATGGTTATTTGAATAGATTAAAAAAGATTTGGGAGCCCTATACTCAATGGTTGAAAACTAGCTGGGGTTTTGAGCCTTAGTTTCTTATTATATATCTTCTTTTTGGGATTGCCATATTGTATTTATATATAATGTAAAATTCTACAAAGTTTTGAAATGTAAGTACAAAGATAGGTGCTTTTGTGAGACTTAATATGGGAGATGTCTTTTTAGGCCCATATATAACAGATATTTTTTCGGTTGGGAGGGTGTGGGTGAGAACGGGAGCGAGAAGGGATAGTTTAAAGAAACACTTTTAACCCAGTTAAGTGTTGTAGTCACTTTGTCTAGAGGTGACTAGCTAATCCTCAGTGTGCTTGTTTTATATGCTACAGTATTGTTTATGTATTGCTTTGTTTGGACATTTGTAAACAATAAGGTTTTGTTTAATAAAATTTAAATGAAAAAAAACCAAAAACATTTGGCAGGGCAGTTTGAGGCTTCTAATATGTGCAACCAGACCTTCTGTCCCTCCTCTACTGTTCTGCAGCAAATCGGGGTGACGTTTTTGGGGCCTGTGGCAGCAGCTCAACTAATCACAATTAGCAGCTCAATCCTTTTCTCTGTACTAAGCTTTCTTGCATTCCTTCTGGAGGACCCTCTAGGATGGTCTCATGGATGCTTGGGAGTCCACAGACCATAGGTTGGAAACTACTGTGATAGAGCAGTGGTTCCCAAGCCTATCCTGGGGGACTCTTATCCTGTAATGTTTTCAGGATATCTGCAATTAATTTATATATGAGAGATCTGAGTGTACTTTCTTCATTCATTATCTCATGCATATTCATTTCTGATATCATGGAAACCTGCCAGACATATTTGGGAAGCATTGTGATAGAGGTTTATAAAATCATGAGTCATTTCCTCTTTCAAATAGTACTAAGACTAGAGGCACGCTAGGCTAAATTACTAACGCTCTAATCCAGTGGTTCCTAACCCTGTCCAGGGGACCCCCCAGCCAGTTGGGTTTTCAGGATATCCACAATGAATATGCATGAGAAAATTTGCATGTTATGGAGGCAGTGCATGCAAATTTTCTCTCATGCATATTCATTGTGGATATCCTGAAAACCCAACTGGCTGGGGGGTCCCCTGGACAGGGTTGGGAACCACTGTTCTAATCTGTTACTAACATGTAACAGATTTAAAACAAATGAGAGAGACAGTATTTTTTCACTCAATCTACAATCAACCTGTGGAATTTGTTACCAGAGTATGTGGTCAAGACATCTAGCATATATCTAGGCTTTTTTGAAGGGGTTTGTACAAGTTACTAAAGCAAAAGTTCATAAGCAATTATTAGCTAGGTATACGTGGGAAAGCTACCTTTTATCCCTGGGAGTGAGCACCAAGGAATCGTTCCACTCTTTGGAATCTGCCAGGTACTTCCTAGTGACCTTGGATTGGCTATTGTAGGAGACAGGATATGGAGCGCAATCTTTGGTCTGACTCAACAGGGCACATCTTATATTCTTATTTTGTCAGACATTTATAAAAATGCAGTGAAATGGAAGATGTTACTGGTGGGAAATTTCATCCAAGAAGTCCTCATTAATGCATTAATGCATTACTGCTCCAGGCTGATTAGCAGTGATGTGTTAATGAGGGCCAGTGGCAGATGAATAGCTAGCAAAACAGTGTGGCAATATTGCTTTCATCAAATACTGTTAAACAGAGCTGCATATATTGTTTGTTTTGTTTTTCACAGGAATTGCAGCAGCAATATGAAAAAGAAAAACAGCATTTAGAGGAGAATAAGAACAGGCTTCAACAGCAGCTGGAAAACATGAGGGAAGAACTGACAATTAAGCTGACTGCAGCCAATCAAGAGGTAAGAATCCACCTAGTCAGATCAACTAACTGTCATGTGCATTAGACCATACTTAAATCAGTAATGATTACTTGTTCAATATTTGCAATAAAATATTAGGCTGGGCTTGTGTACCCCTGACCTTGTAACTCATTATTTCTCTTCAGATTTTCTCTTTTCCTATTGAATCCATTTTGCCATTTTAAGTAAAGCAAAGTGTAGGAGTCCATGAAGTCCAGAAAAGGGGCATTTTTTTCATTTTAAATTTTTAAGTATTTAGGACACAGCTTTTGTCAAACTTTTGACAGCTCAGCTCAGCCAATCATTCATTTCCAGGTTAAGCCCTACCTATTGACCTAGAACTTCCTGTCCAATCCCCATCCCCTTTGACATCACAAAAAGTACATCATAGCAATGCCCGAAAACATGCCTCCTTCCAGCCCGTTTTTGGTACACAGGGGACATGGCCCTTTCTGTTCTTTTTTGATGTAGACTGGAACCAGAACATTTTTACAAGATGGCACCAGCTGTATGGGGACAGGAAATGATATACCGCCAAGTTGGTGGCCACCATAAGAGTCCAGGAAATGACATTTTGGCCACATACGCAGCCAAAACAAAACATGTTTTACCCATGATTGTAGAGATGGTACAGAAGCGTCCATGGTTAATGTTGTCACAGATAATGACATCACAACCGAGCATGCTCAGTTAAGGACTGTTTTTGTTTTCAGCGATGGAGCTTGTGGAGATAGTCATGTTGTATGAATGAATGACATTACTGCCAAGCATGCACAGTAATTTGTATAGTTTACAAATACGAAATGCTTCTTAAAAAAAAAAATAAGATCAGGGATTTTATGAAATAACTAATCTTAGACTGTAAAAAAAAAAAAAAAATTCCTTTTTTTCCCCCCATTTCCTCAGCATATCCATGTTTCTGCAGCACCCCCCCCCCCCCTTCGTGGTACTCACAGCTGCAGACAGAGATGCATTTATAGCTCAGAGGGGAGAGCGTTAGACCCAGTGGCGTAGCCACGGGTGGGACTGGGTGGGCAGGTGCCCACCCAACTTAGACCCAGGCCCACCCAACTGGCACCGGAACTGCAAGGCTGTCGCGGGATCCCATCCCCGCGACAGCGAACAAGAGAACCCACGCCTCGCGCGCCATCACGGCACACATGGGGAAGCGCTGCTGCGGCCGTATGGCCAACCGGTCTTCCTGTTGAGGGGGGGGGAGCGGAAGCGCCGCGCGCAGCTTCCGCTTCCTCCCCCCCAATGCAGGAAGATCAGCTGGCCTCTCCTGCTGCCACCTGTTCTCCTGCTATCTTCGGGCCAAACGGCCCGCCGATCTTCCTGCTTGGGGGGGGAGGGAGGAAGCGGACGTTGTGCGCTGCGCTTCCGCTCCCCCCCCGACAGGAAGTTCGGCGGGCCGTACGGCTCGACGCCCGAAGATAGCAGGAGTCCGGTGGCAGCAGGAGAGGCAGCTGATCTTCCTGCTTTGGGGGGAGGAAGCGGAAGCTGTGCACGTGTTTGAATGTGTATGTGTGGATGAGAATGGGAGTGTGTGTGGGTGAAAACTGGAGCCTGGGTGTGTATGTGGGTGAGAATGGAAGCTTGAATATGTGGGTGAATGGGAGCTCGAATGTGTGTATGTGTGGTTGAGAATGGGAGCCTGGGTTTGTGTGTGGGTGAGAATGGGAGCTTGAATGTGTGTATGTGTGGGTGAGAATGGGAGCCTGGGTTTGTGGGTGGGTGAGAATGGGAGCTTGAATGTGTGTATATATGGGTGAGAATGAGAGCCTGAATGTGTGTATATATGGGTGAGAATGAGAGCCTGGGTTTGTGAGGGTGGGTGAGAATGGAAGCTTGAATATGTGGATAAGAATGGGTGCTTGTATGTGTGGGTGAGAATAGGACCTTAAATGTGTATATGTATGGATGAGAATGGGAGCTTGAATATGTGTGGGTGAGACTGGGAGCATGGGTTTGTGGGTGAGAATGGGAGTCTGGGTTTATGTGTGTGGGTGAGAATGGGTGCCTGGATGTGTGTCTGTGTGTGCATAAGAATATAAGCCTGGGGAGGGGTGAGAAAGTGAGAACTTGTATGTGTGTCTGCAGAGAATGTGAGCTTGTGGGGGGGGGGGGGGGGGGGGGGGGGGGAGAGCATATGAGAGTGAGAGCCTGAGTGTGTGTGTGTGTGTGTGTGTGTGGAAGGGAAGAAGACAGTAATAGAAAAAAGACACTGCAAAGGAATTAGGAAATGAGCTATAAGGGAAAAAATGGGAAAAAGAGACCAGGACCAACTGATTAGAAAAATACAAAGATCAGACAACAAAGGTAAAAATATATATCTATATTTTGAGATGTTAGCAATTTAAATATAAGCAACACAACCGCTCTCTCAAAATTTATGGACAGGTAGGAGCCGTGTATAAAATCGTAATAATAAGAAGGCTAAAGTACCACAAATCACCGTGAATTATGTTTGTATCATTAAGTAAACCTCATACTTAGGCGTAGATGTGAATGCTATGCTGCATAATTTGGCATTATTTATCAGTAAAAAAACAACTAGTAGACCTGCATGCCTACAGCCCACCCATGTTAACCTTGTGCCCACCCAAAAAATCAATTCTGGCTACGCCACTGGTTAGACCCCACGTTTTCACAGATCACACATGATCATGTTTTATTTTAAAATGTGCATTACTAAAAACGCAAGAAACCATGCTTTAGTATTTTTAGAAGCAGGCGGTTAGCAGTGTAATCTCTTGTTTGGTTTTTTTTTGTTTAAGAGATGCAGATGGCCAATCTTAGTGCAAATAAGTCTGAATAGAGTGGTTTTTGTTCCATATACTGCACATATTTTGTTTTTCTTAGCAAGCAGCCTACAGTACGTAGAATTCAGCATGTGCTCTCCACTCTTTCTCTGCTGTTTTTGCAATGGGGAACTGGGAGAAGATTGCAGGCTATGTTGATGTAATCTGTTTTGACTGTAACCATCACAGAAATGCAGTTCCTTGGTGTTCAAATAACAGATAGGCACAGAGAAACTTTAACTAATGAATGTATATTTTGTGAGAAGAACCGCACTGTCATTTATCAAAGGCTTATCGCACGCGATATGGCTGTATCGCGTGCGATATTCCTCTATTGCATGCAGTAGAATGCAAATTAGGGGGAGGGGAGGAGTCTGAGCAGGGAGGGGCGGAGTCGGTATCTTCGCTGCCGGCGATAATGTTACTAACATTATCGTCAGTAGCGCACCGAATAGCACCACCTTTCACGGTGGCACTATTCGGTGTGAAAGCCGGCAGCAGGCGCACTGCCATGGTGTGAAGGCTGCAGGCTTTCGCAGGATTCATCATTCTGCGAGGAATGATGAATCCAGTTCAAAGACATAGGGACCTTGGTAGAATGATATATGCAGGTTGGGAGTGTTTTTCTATGTTGCTGGTTAATCTCCTTTCTCCCAGGACAAGCAGGATGGTAGTCCTCACATATGGGTGACATCGGTTAGAGCCCTATCACGGGACACTTTTGTCAAAGTTTCTAGAACTTTGACTGGCATACTGAGCATGCCCAGCATGCCACTTACACTGCATTCACCAGGGGTCCCCCTTCAGTTTCTTTTTTCCATGCAGCAGTTGCCTCGCAGTTCTTGTGAGAATTTCTCTGAGCTCCTAACTTTTCCTCACGGAACTTTTTTTTGAAAATTCTTGAGAATTTTTCCCCGTCCCGGGGTCCCCCACCGTCCTCCGCTAATGTTCCGGTAAGTTTACTACGTTTGTTGCGGTCAGTTCCCGGCGGTGTTCTTTTCGGTGCCAGACAGCCACCGACTGCATGCCACCCCTTTTTTCACTATGGCGACCGGATTTCGGAAGTGCCCTGAATGCCCGAGGACTATGTCCAAAAAGGACCCTCAAGACGTCTGCGTTTTATGCCTGGGGGCCTTCCCACGACGTCCAACATTGCACTAGTTGTGCTCAAATGAACCCTAAAGGCCGCCGTGCCCATCTGGAGAAGATGGAGCACCTGTTTGCCTTGACGCGCTCGTCTCCCATTGACTCCAGCTAAAAGCGCACCAAGTCGGAAGATTTCCTTGTCTTCGACTCCTTCTCCATTGATGTCTCAACAACATTGAGAAACCGGTGACTGTCCATCACTGGCATTGTCCCGCTTGAAGGTCCGGGCCGAGCATCGTGAGAAGCACTGGCACCGGGTCGAATCTTCATCCGGTGCCAGCACAGACAAGGCAGCAGCATCGATCTCTGCCAAGTCGCCTTCTAAGAAGTCATGAGGAGAGGAACCCCCATCCTCCTCTGGACCCGGGATACCGAGGCGTTCCCCACCTACAACGGTTCCAGGTGCCGAGCACAAATTTCTGTGGACCCTCCGGCAGCTCCTAGTTAGCCTCCAACCCCGGCTGCCGCGTTACCCATGCCAGCCTTCCAAGAGGAATTGGACTAGATGGTCCAAGAGGCAGTACTTCAAGCCCTTCAGAATTTTCAGTCACCACCAGCGCCGGCTCCCATACCAACGCCCGATCCGGTGCCTGTTTTTTTGGCTCTGCTCCTCGAAAGTTTGGACACCCTGATCGGTGAACTTCCATCAGTTACCCATCCCTTCGGGACCAGCGCTACCTTCAAAGCCATCGATCCCTCTTCCGGCATCAATCCCAATTCCTGTCTTCGGACGATGAAGCGGACTGTGGCTCCTCTCCCCTCTGGGAACCACCGATGCTGGAGCCGATTCCTGGACCATCTGACTTAGTTGCGCCTCAACGTCCATCGAAGACATCGATGCCTTTGGTGCCGCCACCACCACTGATCTCGGTACCTCGTCATTTTACACCGGTGCCACCTCTTCATCCAACTGGACTTGGACTTTTGCCTCCATCTGAAGGCCCGCAGGGTGAAGGAGACCCACCATCCGACCCTTGGGGGGATGATTCCTCTGACTCACAAGCTTCTGAAGACCTTTTGTCAGAGCCTTCACCCCCGGAAGAAAGATACTGCTCCCCTCCAGAGGACCTCTCCTTTGCTAGTTTTATCAGGGAGATGTCTGAAACCATCTCCCTGATAAAACCATGCATATGGAGGAGGATACCAGACATAAAATGCTGGAGGTGCTACAATTCATGGATACCCCTAAAGAGGTAATGGCAATTCCGGTTCACGAAGTTCTGCTTGACCTCATACACTGCATCTGGGAGCACCCTGGAACTGTGCCTCTAGTCAACAGGAGAACTGACACTACATACCTGCTTCAGGAAGCTCCAGGTTTTCAAAAGAGCCAACTACCCCACCACTCCGTAGTGGTGGAATCTGCCCAGAAGAAGGCTAAGAGATCTCGGCCTTGCTCTTCTGCACCACCTGGCAAAGAGCAGAAGTCATTGGACACTTTAGGCCGCAGAGTTTTCCAGGGATCCATGCTGATGGCCCATATAGCAGCCTACCAGCTATACATGACACAATACACCAGAAATCTCTGGAAAAAAGTTCAAGACTTCTCCAAAACCCTACCTGAAGAATTCCAGGAAGGATTGTCCTCCATCCTCCAAAAGGGATTCGAAGCTGGGAAACATGAAGTCAGGGCAGCATATGATATCTTTGACACTGCTTCTACAGTATCAGCGGCAGGAATAAGCGCCAGGCGTTGGACTTGGCTAAAATCTTCTGACTTATGCCAGGAAGTTCAGGACAGGTTAGCAGACCTTCCTTGCACAGGGGACAACTTATTTGGGGGCAAAATTCAAGAGGCAGTGGCGCAACTCAGACCACCATGAAACTTTACGCCAACTGTCTACTGTCCCCCTCGGATTTCTCGTCTACAACCAAAAGGGGATTCTGATGAGATACCAGAAAACTGACCTATAGGCCATGAAGATACTATCCTCCTCCATCCCATGCTAGACCGACCAGACCCTCTCTGAGGCCAGCCTAGTCAACACAGACCCTCCAAAGTTCAACCGGCCCCTCAGACTGGTCCTGCAGCGGGTTTTTGACTCCCATCTCAAGAGCATCAGTCAACCCTCTCCCCCCAAACATCTTTCCCGTGGGAGGCTGCCTGTGCCACTTTGCCAACAAATGGCACACAATCACCAATGACCAATGGGTCCTTTCTATAGTAGCCCACAGTTACCATCTGAATTTCCTCACACTACACTCAGACTCTCCACTATGTCCAGCGTGGAGTCTAACCGACCACACTCCATTCCTCGAGGAACAGCTCTCTATCCTCCTGCAGTCCAAAGCCGTGGAACCAGTTCCTGAAATGCAGTGAGGAAGAGGGTTCTACTCACGATTTATTCTAATCCCAAAAACCTCTGGCGGCATACGTCCCATCTTGGACCTTCATGCCCTAAACAAACATCTTCGCAAGGAGAAATTCAGTATGATCACCTTGGACTCCATGCTCCCTCTCCTACAAAAGAGGGATTGGCTCTGTTCTCTGGATCTTCAGGAGGCTTATGCCCATATAGCAATAACCCCTCCTCATCGAAAATATCTGATTCATAGTAGATCACAGACATTTCCAGTACAGAGTGCTGCCGTTCAGCCTGGCATCGGCGCCCTGAGTATTCACGAAAAATCTGGCAGTCGTGGAAGCTTACTTGAGACAGCAGAGTATCCATGTCTACCCATATCTAGACGACTGGCTACTCAGGCGTCCATCCAGGGAAGGAGTGCTTCAAGCCCTCCATCTTACCATACAACTATTACAGTCATTGTTATTTCTCAAAAACTACCCCAAATCTCATCTGACTCCATCTTGCACCCTCTCGATCATCGGAGAAAATCTAACCACAATTCAAGCCAGAGCGTTCCTCTCAAAGAACCGAGCATGCATTCTGTCAAACTTAGCCAGAGCAGTGCAGACTTGCCAAACAACTTCAGCTTGTCAACTGCTAACCTTGCCGGGGCACATGGCATCTACCGTTAATGTTACCCCAATGGCTCGACTAGCCATGAGAGTGACTCAATGGACTTTAAAGTTCCAGTGGTCCCAATCCCCACTCACTAGCTTTGTGGATACAGGAGTCCAATCTCCAGATAGGACTACCGTTCCAACCACCAAATCCTCAGATCACATTGACTACAGATGCCTCCAACCTAGGTTGGGGAGCCCATGTCAACAACTTACAAACCCAGGGAACATGGACCAGGGTGGAGGCAAAACCACCATATAAATTTTCTGGAGCTCTGGGTGATACCCTATTTGCATTTCAGGATTGCCTATCCAACAAGGTAATCCTAATTCAAACAGACAACCAGGTAGCAATTGGTATATCAACAAGCAAGGGGGCACAGGCTCTTACCTGCTATGCCAAGAGGCGGCACAGATCTGGGTCTGTGCTCTCTCACATTCCATACTTCTGAGAGCAACCTACCTGGCGGGCATAAACAATGTGATGGCAGACCGTCTCAGCCGGACCTTTCATCCCCACGAATGGGCTCTAGATCCTACTGTAGCAAACAATTTTCCGCTAGTGGGGTCGTCCGTACATCAACCTCTGTGTCGTTTCACAACCGCAAAGTAGACCGCTTCTACTCTCTACACCACAGCCGCAAGACACCACCAATGGATGCCTTCGCCCACTCGTGGAGCACGGGTCTTCTATATGCATACCCTCCTATTCCACTCATCAGCAAGACTATTGTGAAGTTACGACACGACTGGGGCACAATGAACCTCATAGCCCCATACCGGCCGTGACAAGTTTGGTTTCCCATTCTACGTGACCTCTCAATCCAGCAACCAATACACCTGGGCACAGCATCAACTCTAATAACGCAGAATGACAGACTGTTGCATCATCCGAACCTCCAGTCTCTGTCTCTAACAGTATGGATGTTGAAAGGTTGATTCTGCAATCCCTTAACCTTTCTAACGATGTGTCCCATGTCCTCGTAGCTTCACGGAAGCCTTCTACTAGGAAATCTTACTGTTCAAAGTGGAACATATTCTCCTTGTGGTGCATGACAAAGGGAATATATCCCTTTTCCTGTCCCACAGCAAGGTTCCTGGACTACCTCTGGCACCTCTTGGTGTGTGGCCTACAAACTTCCTCCATCTGAGTACATATAAGTGCCATAGCCGCTTACCATAAAGGTATAGGAGATGCCCCACTTTCGGCGCAACCCCTTGTAGGGCACTTTGAGAGGCTTGCTGCAACTGAAGCCTCCACTGCATCCCCCAATTGTGGCATGGGACCTCAGTGTTGTGCTAGCATGGCTCATGCGACCTCCTTTCGAGCCCCTACACTCCTGTGAGCTCAGATATCTCACTTGGAAGGTGATCTTTCTAGTGGCCATAACATCAGCTCGCAGAGTCAGTGAGCTACAGGCATTGGTAACATATCCATTTTATACAAAATTTCTCCATGATCGTGAGGTGCTCCACACTCACTCTAAATTCTTACCAAAGGTAGTATCTGATTTCCACTTAAATCAATACATAATACTACCCACATTTTTCCCAAAGCCTCACTCACACCCAGGTGAGCAGGCTCTGCATTCCTTGGACTGTAAGCGTGCGCTTGCTTTTTATTTAGACCGCACTGCAGCCCATAGGCAGTCCACCCAACTCTTTGTCTCCTTTGATAGGACCAAATTGGGAATTGCGGTGGGCAAGCAGATCCTGTCCACCTGGCTGGCGGACTGTATTTCCTTCTACTACCAACAAGCATGCTTTCCGCTACAGGGACGCGTGAAAGCGCATTCAGTTAGAGCCATGGCAGTGTCAGTAGCGCACCTCCGTTCGATACCTATTGTTTACATCTGTAGGGCTGCTACTTGGAGCTCTCTTTATACCTTCGCAGCTCATTACTGCCTCGACAAAACTGTACTACGTAATTTGTTTCCAGTTTAATAACCCAACTCTTCCTACCTACAGCCCATTGTGAAATTCAGGCTGCCCTACATAACCAACAGCACCCCTGTTGTTGTGCCTGTTGCACATTGTTGGGTGCTGCTTGGTTGACTCTGTTCGGGCATCCTGTAGCTCGCTATTCACCCATATGTGAGGACTACCATCCTGCTTGTCGTGGGAGAAAGCAGAGTTGCTTACCTGTAACAGGTGTTCTCCCAGGACAGCAGGAAGTTAGTCCTCACGAAACCCACCCACCACCCCGCGGAGTTGGGTTTGCTTAGGTTTTATTTTATTTTTCGCTCGTACTTTTTGCTGCAAACGAGACTGAAGGGGGACCTCTGGATGCAGGGTTAGTGGCATGCTGGGCATGCTCAGTGTGCCAGTCAAAGTTCTAGAAACTTTGACAAACGTGTTCGTGATAGAGCTCCATCTGATGATGTCACCCATATATGAGGACTAACATCCTGCTGTCCTGAGAGAACACCTGTTACAGGTGAGCAACTCTGCTTTCTCCTAGGACAAGTAGGATGGTTGTCCTCACATCAGATAGAACCCAGAATGGAAAACTTTTGTCAACGTTTCTAGAACTTTGGCACACTGAGCAAGCCACTATCCATGTGTCCACATGGGTTCCTCTTCAGTCTTTCTTTCTGCAAAGTGTTTGCCTCATGGTCGTGGAGCTCTGCTCTTCTCTAAGTATTTTTCTCGGTCAGTTACCATCCTTTTCTGCGTCGGGTCCCTCTTCTTCCAGTCACTGTCCCAGTAAAGTGGCACGGTAAGTTTTTCCTTGTTCGCTGTTGATCCTGGTGTGTCACTCTTCAGTGGAAACCAGTCATCGATCGCTTGTCGTCTGCAGTTTTTCATGGCGTCATCTGATTTTCACCGATGCCCCCAGTGCCTGTGGACCATGTCCTCCCGGATCCACATGAGGTTGCATCCTCTGCCTGGGGGCATCGCACAACATTGGGGGTGCTGTTTTTGCAATTAAATGACCCCCAAAGGCTGTCATGCCCGTCTGGATAAGATGGAGAAGATATTTGGGTTCAAAAAGTTTGATCCATCAACTCCGGCATCAGGAGCATTGACACCCAGAGGCTACAGGGATCCTTTGAACACGCTGTCGATGTCCATCCCTCCATCGGGGCCCTCTTGGGAGAGAGGGGCCGGGAATAGGCCATCTCTGGTGGTGTCGCACTCCAAGACATTGGGATCATCTTTATCCATCTTGGTGCCGAGGAAAGACTGGGCTGAGCACTGAGGGAAATCCCAGAAGAATTGACACCGGTCACCGTCAACACACTGCACCGGGCTCAGTTCAGCAATGGCAGCTGCCATGATGCCACCAAAGTGACCCTGTGGGAAGGAGGTTTTGACCTCCATCGGACCCAGGAGTCCCAGGCGTTCCCCCCCCCCCCCCTCTCTACCTCCTCCTCAATCTTTTCGTTGGCGGATTTTCAGGAGGAGCTGGATCACAGGGTACAGCTGGCGGTGCTCCTCGCCCTGCAAGGTATCGAGCTGCTGGCTACCCTGGCCCCTGTGCTGGTGTCTGAGCAAGTGCCTTCCATGATGGCTTCCCTGCTAGAGCATCTGGAAGTCCTGCTGGGTGTACTTCTGCCGCAGCTGGTGCCCCGGGGGCCCATTGGTTCCCCAGTGGCCACCTAATCCGCCTTCTTCCAGAGTGATTCCCATCATGGGTTCCGAGGAGGATGAAGAGTCTATCTGACTGACGGCTCTGTCTGGTCCCTTGGTCTTGCAACTGGTATTTCCCAATCAAGCTGTCTGGGCCCTCGGTGCCGTCAGTGCCCTCTATGCCTGCTGTGATTTCAATGCCCAAGGAAAGAGGCCTGGTCAGGGACCCTCCATGATGGCCCCCAGATCTTAATGAGGAGGATGCTCCATAAAACCCATGGAGGGAAGTTACTTCTAAGTCTTCTGTGGATGATTCAGGGGACCTTCAGTTGGAGGAGAGATGTAGATCCCCACTGGAGGACCTCACCTTTGCAGGCTTTGTCCAGGTTGTGGTGGAGACTATCCTGTTCCAGCTCCTGACAGAGGATGCCAGATGTTGGAAGTCCTCTAATTTGTGAATGTCCCAAAGGAGGTGATGGCTGTTCCCATCCACGATATTTGTAAGAAGTTACTCTTTAGGATCTGGGAGCACCCCATTTCTGTTCTGCTAGTCAGTTGAAAAGTGGATGCACTCTATCTGGTACAGCAAGCCTTGGTATTGGAGAGGCATCAGCTCCCACACCAATCTGTTGTGGTGGAGTTTGCTCTCAAGAAAGCCAAGCATTCTTGCACCCACACGTCTGCTCCTCCAGGTCGGGAGCATAGAGCTTTGGATGCCCTGGACAGGAAAGTGTATCATGATGCTATGTTAATCACCCATATAGCATCCTACCAGCTGTACATGACCCAGTGTAACCAGAACCTGTGGAAACTGGTTCAGGAGCTGCCCCAACAGCAGCAGGACGCTTTTTTGGCAGTGGTTCAGCAGGGCCTAGAGGCTAGCAAATGTGAGGTTAGATCCACCTACGACGTGTTTGAAATGGCGGTTAGGGTGGCAGCAGCAGGCATGTGAAGCCTGCAGAATGGCCTGGCTCCAAGCATCGGACCTCCAGCCGGAGGTCCAGGAGAAACTCAGACCTGCCCTGTACTGGTGAGAATCTCTTCGGAGATAAGGTCAGGAATGCAGTGGCTCAGTTGAAGGAATACCATGAGACCCTCCAGCATCTTTCAGCCAGTACGTCTGGCCCGCCGTTCTCTGTCAAGAAATCCTTGCGCCAGCAAGTCCTTCTATCACCAGAGGAAATACTATCCTCCTGCCTCATGGGCATGCATGTCCCGTGTGAGTTCCAGGGGCTGCTCTCGGCAGCAGTGGACCCTTAGACCTCAGCTAGCCCCCCAGCAGAGCCCCGCTACAGGGTTTTGACTGACAGCAGGGGAGCATAAGCTGAACAACCGGACCCTCCTGTCAGGGGCAGGCTGCGTTTCCTTGTGGACCACTGAGCCTATGTTACCTCAGATCAATGGGTTCTTTCAATTATTCGCCAAGGGTATTTGTTGAATCTCAGGGTTGACCCTGAAAACTTTACCCCTTGCCCTTCTTGGGGCATGTCCTCGCATCAGGAAATACTTTTGACAGAGGTCTTTGCCCTCTTAATGGTCAGAGCAGTCGAACCCATTTCACAGTGCCAATGGGGCAGCGGGTTCTACTCTCGTTATTTCCTGATACCAAAGAGAAGATGGGGGCTACCCCCTATTCTGGACCTGAAAGCTTTGAACACATTTCTTCAAAAAGAAAAATTCAAGATGGTCTCTTTGGGCACCCTGATCCCACTCCTGCAAAGAGGAGACTGGCTTTGCTGCTTCGATCTGAAAGGTGCTTACGCCCACATCGAGATCTTCCAGGCTCACAGGAAGTTTCTACGATTAATCATGGGTGGCAGGCACTTCCATGTGTTGCCGTTCGGCCTTGCCTAAGCCCCAAGGGTCTTCACCAAGTGCCTGGCAGTAGTAGGGGTGCACCTCCGCCGTCGGGGGGGGGGGGGGGGGGTGGTGGTGCTCTTGTTTTCTTATTTGGATGACTGGCTGGTCAAGAGTGTCACCCAGGAAGGGGGAGCTTTGCTTTCTGAACTTTCAGGTGCTGCAGTCTTTCAGGTTTGTCATCAATTTCCCAAAGTCTCATCTCAGCCCATCGCCTCAATTGAGTTTCATAGGTGCCCGGCTGGACACGGCACAAGCCGGAGCATTTCTACCCCTTGATCGGGCACTTGCTCTGTCGTCTCTTGCGTGTCTTGTCTGTCAAAGCAGGCAGATGTCTGCCCGCCTCTTGCTTCGTCTGTTGGGTCACATGGCTGCATCTGTACATGCGACCCCATGGGCTTGCTTGCATATGCGCATAGCGCAGTGGACACTGTGGTCGCAGTGGCATCAAGCCACCCAGGACCTCTATGTGAGCATTTGCATCACACCACCTCTCCAGGTCTCCTTGTCCTGGTGGGAAAGTCTTGCCAATCTGGAGCAGGGGATTCCCTTCCAGGCTCCCCCGACACAGGTTGTACTTACCACAGATGTGTCCACCCTAGTTTGGGGAGCAACCAATGAGAATAGATTGGTAAAACAGGGATTCTTTATTAGTAGAATGTGGTACAGTTGAAAACAAAGCCCATCTTTCCTCATAGGGGAGCTGTTCCATCCCCTTTATCATTTTGGTTGCCCTTCTCTGTACCTTCTCCATTGCAACTATATATTTTTTGAGATACGGCGACCAGAATTGTACACAGTATTCAAGGTGTGGTCTCACCATGGAGCGATATAGAGGCATTATGACATTTTCTGTTTTATTAAACATTTCCTTCCTAATAATTCCTAACATTGTTTGCTTTTTTTGAATGCTGCAGCACACTGAGCTGACGAATTCAAAATATTATCCACTATGATCTTTTTCCTGGGTGGTAGCTCCTAATATGGAACCCTAACATCATGTAACTACAGCAAGGGTTTTTTTTCCCTATATGCAACACCTTGCATTTGTCCACATTAAATTTAATCTGCCATTTGAATGCCCAATCTTCCAGTCTTGCAAGGTCCTCTTGTAATGTATCGCAATCCACTTGTGATTTAACTACTCTGCAAATTTGATAACCTCACTCGTCGTATTCCTTTCCAGATCATTTATAAATATATTGAATAGCTCTAGTCCAAGTACAGATCCCTGAGGCACTCCACTGTTTACCCTTTTCCACTGAGAAAATTGACTATTTAATCCTACTGTTTCCTGTCTTTTAACCAGTGCGATACGCTACGAAAATGACCCACTTAGATTGTAAGTCCTCTGAGGATAGGGAAATACCTACAGTACCTGAATGGTAATCCACTTTGAAGCACTGAAAAAAGTGCAAAAAATGGGATATAAATCTAAATAAATTGGTTTCTCTCTCTCTCTCTCCCCCCCCCCCCCCCCCCCCAAAAAAAAAAATGGGATTTACTATTTTTAGCGCAAATCCTGTTTTGGGCATAATGCCAGGAAAAAAAGATGTAGTTATTTCTGGCGTTAAAACTCGCGATAACTAGCATTATGCTGTCACACTCAATGCTAAGCACCCCTCATTTTAAGTTTTAAATATGTCCTAGGTCTCTTGGACATGTCCGCCACTTTCAACACCCTACATCAAAATATTCTAAATACTCCTTGGGTATATTCAAGACAGTTTTCAACTTTTTTTTTTCTCATTTCTATCCAACATAACACACAAGAATAGGTCATGGTTGTTCTGAGTGGAATGATGTAGGTAGTGGAGTCCCACAGGGTTTGTGTATCGGCAATTCTTTTCAACATTTAGCCCAATCTGTAAGACTTGTTTTTTCCAATCTCAGCAGCAATTATTGAGTGAATGCTGATGACATTAAGTTTTTGTTCACAAGTATTTTTTTGGTTTGAAATGTTTAAACTTTTAGCATAATGCTTACAATGTGTAGTAGTCGGCTACTTCATAACAAATTACTACTGAATATTGAAAAGTCGGAAATTATTATTCTTAGTAAATTTCCTTTGTGTGATGTCGCTACTACCTTTCAATTTTACAATAACATCATTTCTGTCAGTCAGCAAGTACATAGTTTGGGAGTGATCATAGATACTAGGCTTTCAATGATACTTCAGATTAAAGCAGTGGTAAAATCCTCCTTTTTCAAATTACGAATGGTCAGGCGATTGCATCCTATTCTTGAACTACATGATTTTCAAACTATTTGCAAGCATTTGTTTTGTCCAGATTTATTTATTTAGGGTTTTTTTGTTTTTGTTTTTTTTTTTTAGAATTTTATATTCTGCTTTTCAGTACTTCAAATCAGATTACATTCAGGTAGGTTAGACTATTGCAATGCTCTTTGTTGGGTTACCAGCTAGTGGCTCTGTGGCCCTTGCAACTGATATGGAATGCTGCAGTATGTGAATTCAAGTTACTTCGATCCAGGATGACTTTTCCTCTATACTGTGATGGAGAGAATGTCTTTGGAAGATAAGATATAGAAAACTTTGACCTAATTCATGGAGCATTATCACACCTCAGTCTTTGTCCTCATTTTTTCTCCAATGCGCTTCCTCTTGGAGCAGGGGTGGCTAGCTCCAGTCCTTGATAGTCACAACCAAGCCAGGTTTTCAGGATAGCCACAATGAATATGCATGGGATAGATCTTCATGTACTGCCTCCATTGTATGCAAACTATCTCATGCATATTTATTGTGGATATTCTGAAAACCAGGCCTGTTTGTGACTCTCGAAGATCAGAGTTGGTGACTCCTATCTTGGAGGATTCACAGGAATGTGACTCAGAATCTTTCTTACATGGATTATTTTTTTCCCTTTCCTAGCAGTAAATAGTAAAATGCTGGACCAACCAAAGAAATTATGAAGAATTTTAAAACCCACATTCAGTCCAAAAAAAAAAAAAAAAAAGCTGATGAGTCCTTGACTCAGTCCAGAGATCATAGCCAGTGTTTAAACCCAGAATCTAGAGAACAGGATAATGAGGGGGAGACTAGGGTTTTTTTTGAAAACTGTTGGCTTTTAATTTCAATGAATGACTGGATGTTAAAATCTGTAGATGAGCGGAATAGTATTCTAGTTTTTAGGAAACCTTCAAACTATTAAAAAGGTTTTCAGGCATTTAACTCATAAGGTACTCAGACTTATCTTTTTGATAACTCATGCAGTCAAGTATGTTCCACTTAAGAAGACAGGAATTTATTCCCTTTATTTCTTGGTTGAGATGGATGCAAAAATTGTGAATCTAGACCTAAGTATCCCCTGGTGAGGAGTAATTTGGCAATTTTAGTCCTGAATTGCATTAAAATGATATGGAAAGAGTCAGCCTGGTGGCTCTGCATTAATGTTGTACACTGCCATACAGAAAACCCAGGTTTGATTCTTGGCCCTTGTAGCAATAGCCTGTGTCTAGTCCTCCATCTTCAGCTGGATTCTATGCAGGAGACTTATGACAACTAGTAGGTTTGACAGTGTAGAGGTATGAGGGCACACATTCCATCATATCTTGAGCTATTTCCTTTTCTAAAGCCCTGAGATATACCTTTAATAATGGCTCTTTCTCTCTGGTCACCTATCACTGCAGCAATCCACTTCACTCCCCTAAAGCTTAAAAGGGGTGAAACATGAAACACTATAATTCTAAATCCTTTATTAATCCCTGGGTTTTTCCCCAGACATCACACAGTCATTCAAATATTAGAATACAGCCTTATTTCTTTGTCCTGTTAAGAATTCATCCCCACACATCACAGATTTTAGGAAATTCCCATTAGCTTCAGTGCAGACTTTACTATTTGTTAGAGCTGAGACAGAAGTATTTAAGTTTGTTACAAACAACTGTCATTAATTTTTAGTATGTGCATTCGCAGTTTAAGGTTCCACAAGCATATTTATTTATTTATTTATTTATTTTATTTAAAGTTTTTCTATACTGGCATTCATGATACAATCACATCATGCCGGTTTACAGATAACAGGGGGTGTGAAAAAAGAAACAGAACATTGAACATGTGCATAGAACTGTAAAGTTACATTACAACAGGTATATCTAACTTGGGGAAGAAAGAGAGTTAGATGAACTGAGCGGTTTTAAGATTAATTATTTACATTATATTGAAATGTCTTATTGAGTTTATACTATACTTTAGTTAGGATCTGGGAAGGCTTGCTTAAAGAGCCAGGTCTTAAGCCTTTTCTAAAAGTTAGTAGGCAAGGTTCTTGTCTTAGATCAGAGGGAATAGAATTCCATATCGAGGGACCGGCTGTGGAGAAGACCCGGTCTCTAAAAGTTAGATGGTGAGTGGATTTGGTTTGGGGAACGATTAAAGATCCTCTGTAGGCTTCTTTGATGGGTCTGGTGGGAGGTGTGTTGTCTGAGAGGGATTTGTAGATCGAGTGGAGAATAGTGATGGATTGCTTTATAGATGATGGTGATGGACTTGTGGATGACTCTGAAGTGTATTGGCAGCCAGTGTAGGTTTTTGAGAATGGGGGAGATGTGATCTCTTCTCCTGGAGTTTGTTAGAATTCTCGCGGCCGAGTTTTGGAGCATCTGAAGAGGTTTAATAGAAGCAGAAGGAAGACCAAGTAAGAAAGAATTACAGTAGTCTATCTTAGAGAAGATTACTGCTTGAAGGACCGTTCTGAAGTCTTGTATATGAAGGAGAAGTTTGATTCTTTTCAGGATCTGGAGTTTATAAAAGCCGTCTTTAGTCGTTTGTTTGTTTGAAGGATTTTAAATTGAGATGGTTGTCTATTGTTACTCCTAAGTCCCTTGTTTGAGTTGTGGGTAGGTTGGACGGTGAGCATAAAGTGAAGTTACTATTTTCTGGGGAGATGAGAAGGAGTTCCGTTTTATTTGTGTTTAGTATCAGGTTTAAACTGGCGAGAAGGAGGTTGATCTCTCGGAGGCAGACCTCCCAAAATTCCAGAGTTTTAATAATGGATTCTTTGGGTATCAAGATTTGCACATCGTCTGCGTATATGAAATGCCTTAGTTTCAAGCGGGTTAGGAGTTGGCAGAGCGGGAGGAGGTATATGTTGAAAAATGTGGGTGATAGGGAGGAACCCTGTGGAACTCCTGAGGATGATGTGTATCGGAGGGATTCTTTATTGTGGATTTTTACCTTGTAGCCTCTGTTGAGGAATGTTTTAAACCAGGAAAGTACAGATCCAGTTATTCCTATATCTGACAGTTGGTTGAGGAGGATGGAGTGGTTAAGTGTCAAAAGCAGCAAACAGATCTAGGAGAATAAGTAGGAAGGTTTTGCCTTTGTCAAGCCCCATGATGATGTGGTCTGTCAGAGATAAGAGAAGAGTTTCCGTGCTTAATGCTTTACGGAAACCGTATTGTGAGGGGTATAGTATTTTGTGGTCTTCGATATAGTTAGAGAGTAGCGTATTGACGACTTTTTCCATGATTTTGGCTATGAATGGAAGATTGGAAATCGGGCGGTAGTTGTTGGGATCCTTTGGGTCTAGATTGGCTTTCTTAAGAAGTGGTTTGAGAGAGGCTAGTTTAAGGTCGTCTGGAAAGAGTCCACATGAAAATGAGCAATTGATGATGTCAGCCAGTGTTTTGGAGATGGTGTCTGGTATTAGCAGGAGAAATTTTGTTGGGATTTGGTCAAGAGGGTGGGATGAAGGTTTCATTTTCTTTAGAAGCAAATGGATTTCTGAGGCAGAGGTAGGTTCGAATGATTCGCAGGAGATTCCTTTGTTTAATAGCTGAAGTGAATTAGTAGGGGGGGAGGTGTTAGGGGGGCAGTTGCATTTGAAGGTTAGAGATTTTGGCTTGGAAGAAAAGAGCCAGTTCATCAGCTTTAGATTGTGCTTGGTCATTGGGTATATCTGGTGCGTTGGTTTGTGTCAGGTTAGATACATAGGCAAAAAGAGCTTTTGCGTCGAATACAAGGTTGTGGATTTTGTGTGCGTAGTAGTCCCTTTTGGATCTTAAGGTGGCATTCCTGTAGTGATGGAGGGCATATCCCACTATGGGCTCATTCCTGTGTACTTCTTTAATCAAACCTCAGTTTCTTCTGGCTATGTAGTTAACAATTCTGTATAAACTGCAACCTTCCTAGTGCAGGACTCTTGAAACTAAACCCAAAACCCAAATCTCCTTATAACAATATAAGGGCCTGATTTACTATGCATTTTTCCCATAGACACAGAATGATAGAAAAGCCTTAGTAAATCAGGCCCTTAATTAGAATTCCTCTTCAATAGTAGTTTAATCCATTATGTAGTTGCTCATAGCAGATAACTAAAAGTCCCATTAGCTGCAGGCACTTTAATTTGTACACTTGAACCCACCTAGTATGCTGCTTTTCCTAACAGTCTACCAGTTGGGGAAATTCTTCAAATTGCAACCTTCTGAAGCAGTGCCCTTGGTCTAAACATACAGTTTCTCTTAGTAAACCATTCTTCAACAAGTCCCTGTTAGTTTCCAACCCCCTAAAGCAGTACTCTGGGACTAAACACAGGTTTTCTGACAGGAAATTTCTTAACAATACTTTAATTAGCTGCAACCAGTCTGTAACAGTGCTTGTGAACCAAACCAAACTTCTTTCAAGGACAGTTGCTGAAAAATAAACCCAGAAGCAATGTCAATGCTTTCCTCCACTATGTGCTATTATCCATTCAGGGAAATTAGTTCTACTTTTATACAGCTAAAACATTTCCCAAACAAGCCGCCTTGTAGCGCTCTATTTAATAAGGGTTTAGATCATTACAGGGTCCCAGTATAACAGGTTACTAAAGTAACCTCCCTTGTCTGGGGGACAACCTGTTTGGTGAAAAGCTGAGAGAAATAGTGCCTCAAATTAAAAAAAAAAAAAAAAGACTGTTCAATCCCTTTTAATAGCACCTGAGCAGCCTTCCTCTTTGAGATGCTCCTTTTCTTATAAGAGGCCATTCTTTCTGAGGCGCCCATTCTGACCTTTTTAACAGTACTGCCTACTGCCCCTTCCTGGTCAGTGAAAGCAACCACTTCCAGCCAGACCTCACCAGAGGGAGCACTGTAAACCCAAGATGTAATAAGCTCATCCTAAGCCTGTGCCTACATTTTTTTTCTCTCTCTGTGAACACTCCATCCCAATGGAGTTCAAAGTCCAGGCCTTCTTGGATTCATGATGCCAGGTAAAGGTCTACTAGGTACTCAAGATCGCAGAGTCTGGATACTGTTTGGGTTTCTCCTGGCTACCATACCTAACTTCTACATGGCTTGACTCTAAACCTAAATTTATTCCCCCTGATGCAACTTCATAATGCCTCTGTATCGCTCCATGGTGAGACCGCACCTTGAATACTGTGTACAATTCTGGTCGCCGCATCTCAAAAAAGATATAGTTGCGATGGAGAAGGTACAGAGAAGGGCAACCAAAATGATAAAGGGGATGGAACAGCTCCCCTATGAGGAAAGGCTGAAGAGGTTAGGGCTGTTCAGCTTGGAGAAGAGACGGCTGAGAGGGGATATGATAGAGGTCTTTAAGATCAT